>NW_020189586.1:434276-478291 GCF_900000015.1 Plasmopara halstedii
CATCCCTGTTACCAGGGTAAGTGTAACCCCGATACCCAAAGATAAGGCTGTAAATATAGTAAAGACACCAAACGGGGCGATTGGCAGTGCTGCACCAACTGTTGCGTTGCACCAGTGGGATCGCTATCGCCGCAATCCGAGCGATTTGTCTTGTCGCTCTTGGTAAAAACTTGATTGCATGAAAGACCGGCGCCCGTTGTATGCAGCGTCAAACATATAATAAAAACAGGAGTCGCTGCGCATGTTATCCTTTTCGCTTTTGATATACCCAAACTTAGCACAGGTCGCATGAATTGCAAACATTTGGTCGTCAGGTCCACCTAAAGAGATTAACTTTAATGAGGCATTTTCAGCGCGGCGGTAATTTAAGGGGTCAAAAGTACCTCAACATGTTTACGCATTGACCAGCCCCTCCTTAAGCTACCCGATCAACTGCAACAGACTAGCGGATGTATTTATGTACGTCACCACCTCGAAAGCACGTTGGTTACGGAGTAGTAGCAGAAAAAAATACGATGCTTCTCACACGAAACCAAGTGGGCACATCAAATTCAACATACGGAGTAAGACAAGAGCCAGCTCATCTACTGCTGTGATACTGATATAATTTACGCTGCTATCGTACGGCGCAATTTCCTGCTGAACTGCTTCTGAGAGTGAGTTCAGCTTCAGACTATCACTGCCCAATATATCCAAGAATGTAGCAGGGGCTTGCACAAGATTTCGTTTGACCATTGCAATTAATTTCATATTTTTTACTTTGTGTAAGCAAAGAGCTTGAATTTTTAATTAAGCACGCATTCTAACGTAAAGATTAGTCCAGCTCTGATAGAATGCGCGGATGTAAAACCAAGGTATTCAGGTACTGACAAACAAGCTCTACTCAAACCGGTGCGAGCTTGGAGAATTGTCCACCACCCCAGGCGAAGCTGAGGATCACAAGTATGGATGAGTCAAGATCAAAATCTAGGAGCGAATCTGGCTGGCATGGCAAGACGGTGTTATCTGACTGTCGCGTCGGGCAACGTTTTGTGTTCTAGCAAAACTAGCAATTTGATAGCGCATCTTATAAAACTGTAAATTACTCATTATTTATCGCAGCACAGTACCGTTTTCCGCTAGCTTATGAGCCTCGCAGGCTGTGGAGACTATCACGATATGCTGGCCGACGGTCAGCGGTAAGATTTGACAGGGTCAAAGAGGTAGCGACAAAAAATGCATCAGCGATGGTATTACAGCTGCAAATGGCTGGTTCGAGCCTGTTTGCGTCAGCGCATGGTTAGCGGATAGGCGCTGAGAAAGCGATAGCTGGACGAATCGCCTCACAAGATAGAGTCTACTTATAAGATTGAGATTATGCAATAATTAAAAAAATTGGCATGCTGTAGTCCTGTTTGACTTTGTCTTCAAACGGTTTTGCTGTTGGGAATGCAGCGCAAAATAGGTGGTAGTTTCATTTAAAGCTAAACATTGGTGCAATGCCGATAGCAGACAAGTATTGTGAGAGAAAGATGAAAAGTGTCTACGGCAATATCCGTACGATAGACCAAGATAGCGTCCACGCAAGCATAAAGATCTTCATCACGATAAAGCAATAAGCAAAACTGGAGAAAGTACTCCCTAGATTTAGATGTATTGAGTAAGCTAGTTTCTATCAGCATCACGCTGTCAATTCTTTCGTCACCTTGATGCTCTTCCGTTGGTCTCCACAGACTCGTTACAGCACATTTTGGCATCGTCTATCACGCATGAGTCGTTAACTGAATATCGACTCTACCCGACGTCAACTATCCAGACACGCACGTTGGTCTCCTGTTGTATGTCGTGAGAGCAAGATCCGCGTCATCCTCTTTAGTATAGCCTTTACTTTTACGTGAAGAACCCGCTAGAAGGTGTACCAGCTTTCTGCATCAAAACCACTTGCGTGTCGTAATTAGATCTTTTCGTCGTAAAATACGACGTATCTCCGTAGCTTCCCGGATGAAAGCTCAACTCACTAGATTGCGTGAAGTGCACCAACTCTTTTGGTTGTCGTAGAAAATCCGCTCGCGCTAAGTATAAGCGCGAAAAACACTTTGTGAACAAATATATCCCAAGGAGTGCCGTGCTCTTGAACACGGAACGTGTATGCAAGCCAGGCTTGCTGGTCGTAAAAGCGACCGTGAAGGGCTTTAAGAAGCCATGAAGATCCCGATCGATTCCAGGGCGCCTGGCAATTACGCTCAACGCTCCACGATCGAAAAAAGTAATCTGTAAGCTGAGGTGCAGAAATTGCGGGTGGGTGACACAGTCACTGTTCACTTAGCGACGGGGACTTCTGTCGCGGTGCCGGGGGCCCCTGTGGACCTCGGTGTCAAGTTTCTTGACTGTGATAGCGGGGAACGCTGCTTAGTCTTAGACTTGGATTTAAGGCATGACCTTATCCTTGGTATGCATGATTGGAACACCATGAACCATGGATTGATTGGGGGCTGGAGACCATGGGTGCTATACGCACGTCTCCTAATGGAGCTTTGGTGCGTAATGAACCACCTCCGCTAGGAAGCAGAAGCCCTATTGGCGGGGGCACTGGACCGGGACGGTCAATGTGCTGGATATCAGTATCCGAGTTGTCGAGCTCCGAATGTGTATCGGACAGGAGTCCCGAGCATGGCTCGCGGACTGAACGTGGAGTGGCACGTGACCCACTGTGCACTGCTCAAGTATCAAATTAGTTGCTGCATGCCAAGAGTGTCATCGAGGGCGAGGTCCCAGGGATGCACATGGAGTGGCACGTAATGAGTGAGCACTGTTCACGTTTCGAAGTTGTTGCTGCATGCCAAGAGTGGCATGGTCGGACGAGATCGGAGGCATCTTGGGCAAGGCCCTTCTGATGCGCGTGGAGTGGCACGCTATCCAGACTGCGGAGCTAGCAGCTCTTCGTCGGATGACGTTAACAACATTAAGGCCTCATCGGAACAGGAAGTTGGGCTAACACTGGACGAAGCTGAGTGCGTGTTCTAACTAATCTCGACGAGACGTAAAACCCTTACAGAGAGAATCTTGAATTTTTCTATCATTGCTAAAAACAACTGCGATGCCGTATGTTATCTGGAAGACGGAGGGCGTCGACCCTGACCCGGGGTGTGTCTACCGTAGACGATAGCGCGCAGCTATACACCCTCGTCAACGGTGTGACGAGGGAGGAAGACGCCGACGACGTTACCCTCGATGCTATTCATGCGGTGGATACTCTTCTTGAGCTGGACAAGATGTTTTTTGAAGGGTTTGGCGGTGCCTTGAAGGCAGGCGATTCGGCCGAGGTGGTCATTATACGACCGAACGAGGAGATTAATTTGTCGTCGCTTCTGGATGAAGCTGTCCTGGAGGACAAAAAGAAAGTGCCTAACGCTCGAAGTGGATCGTCGATACTGAAAAATCTCTTGGATCCGTACTATCCTTTGGTAAAAGAATGTAAGGACGTCGCCTCCAAACACCCGTCGTTGGTCCTATCTTTGGACCGAGGTGTGCGTCATGAGATCGACCTAGTTCCGGGAACCAAATACTGCGTAACACGCTAATCGCCCCTGCCCAAGAAGCAGTGTGACGTCATTGACGCCTTTTTCCGCGCGAAGCACGACGCAGGAATGGTGCGTGAGAGCAAGTCTCCCCATTCGACACCCACGTTTTTGTGTCCGGAAGCCAAACGGCAAGTGGCGTATTGTTCACACTTACAATAAGCTCAACGCTGCCACCATTCTGGCACAGACGCTGATCGCTAGGAAAGATGTTCTCTAAAACAATATGGTTGGCTGAACAAAGTACAGTACACTCGACTTGGTCGCTAGGCATTACCTATTGCTCGTAACGCTTGTGATAATAGCTGGCAGCGGTGAGTACTTCAAGCGGCATGTTCTGGAAGTGGCTGGTGATGCCCCACGGACTGTCAAATGCACCAGCAGCATTTAATCGTCGTGTGGCGCAGTTGTTCAGGCCCCACCGGGGCATACTTCGACGACATCCTCGTCCGCAGTCGTGCGGGGCACAGGAGGGCAGATGAGGGATCCCAAATCGTCAATTTGGGAGCGACGCTCGAGTGAATGCGCGCGAATAAACTGTATTCTAATGCAGATAAGTGCATCGTTGGCGCTGAAGAAATCCTCTTTTTTAAGTGCTTCACGGGAAGCTTGGCCTTTGAACGGATCCCGCTAAGGTCAAGGCCATTGTAGACTGGCGGTTCCAAAGAACCAAAAGAACTTGCGCAAGTGTTTTGACCTCTCCAACTGCTTGCACAAGTATGGCGCGAATTATTTGGGAATGGCACGGCCATTATCGAATCTCCTTAGGAAAGATCCGGGTTTGTGTTGGGTTACCGATTTTCGGGAGGCTATTAACGGGGTCAAAGACAGCCCCCCTCATGCACCAATACTGGAGTTACAAGACCCCGAGCGTCCTTTTGATGTCGTCTGCGACGCTTCGGACTTTGCCATCGGCTGTGCATTGCTGCAAGCGGACGCCGAGGGGCGAGATCGGGTGATCGCGCTCCATTTATCGTCAGCTTAGGGCTGCGATAAAGAACTACCCGATCCACGATAAGAAATTACTTACGATGAAGCATGCACTTGTCAAGTTCGGAGTACAACCGCTCGGCGCAAAGCCGGTTGTGATCTACACAGATCATACGTTTCTACGCACTGCGACTCGGTCGCCTCACCTCTCGCAGAAGATGGCCAGGTGGCTCTCCTTCTTTGCAGGAAAACGGATGGCTTTGGCTGATGCGTTGTCATGCAGACCGGACTATGATCTTGCTCATGACGTCGTCAGTGATGGATTTGGTCCCCGCATACGCGGGTGACAGTATGTGTGTAATGCTTCTACAGGCTTTCGAGATCAAGGAGTCTTGAAACTCGGACAAGAAATTGTCGGTGCGTTTGCGCGCACAGTTGCACCGATATTCGTTGAATAACGGGTTGCTGTATTATAGCACCGATTCGACGGATGCGCCACGAATTGTGGCACCTCACGATGAGGAGTTGAAATACCGTATCCTCTATGAGGCCCACAACGCCCCACTCAGTGGTCATCTCGGTCGTGAGGAGACCTACAGACATGAGAGTTGCCACTACTGGTGGCCCAAGCTGTACAAATTGACAAACACATATGTACGCACGTGTGAGACGTGTCAAAAGGTGAAAAACTCTCCGAATGCGGTGGCGCCGCATGCCAGTTTACCGGTTGCTAGCTGTCCATGAGTTTGGACTTTGTGTTTGGCTAGCTGAAGGACTCGGTTTGTCGACCGATTGAGCAAGAATGCTCATCGTGTGGTAGTGCCGGACACCACCGACGGTGTCGGTACAGCAACGCTTTTTGTGTAACATGTCTTTTTACAACATGGACCTCCGAAGTCAATGGTCTATAACAGAGACCCACGATTTGTTGGAAAGTTTTGGTCGACAATCTTCAGAATGCTGGGCACCATGTTGACTATGTCAACGGAGGACCATTCGCAAACCGATCGTCAAACTGAGCGCGTGAATCGCGTCGTTGAAGACGTTCTTAGCGGCGTGTGCGCTGAGCAGCCAAAGTGCTAGAGCACCATGCTTTTACTTTTGAAGTTTGCTCTGAAGAATGCAGTGCATGCGTCTACCTGTTTCACGCCGTTCTACGTGAACGGGCTTGTTAATCCTCGCGTTCCGCTGACGCCACCATTCCATGGCTCAGGGCTTGGTGGGGGAGGAATAGCCGAGAGGCGAACTAATGTCAGCCCCTCACTGTCCGTAAAGAAGTCGATGGCATCTTAGTGTCTTACGACACGTTCGCGATGCAATGGGTGAAAGCCAAGAAATGCATAATGAATATGCACATAGAAGAAGCAGAAGAAATGTTGGAAACTTGAGGTCGGAGACCCGGTTTAATTCAATGCTTGAAGACTTTCTACACATGCGTTTTCTGCTGTCCTCAAGACGAAACTCCGTCCAACGTCTATCGGACCCTTCGAGGTCGTGTGGCCGAGCGAGCCCTTGCGTATACACTAAAACTTCCGAGAAGACTGCGCACTCACCCGATATTTTATGTGGGCTTCCTTAAGCCGTACCGCGATCTGGCGCAAGTGATCGCGAAGCGTTGGCGCTGGGGTGGCGTCCAAAGCCGCTCGACCACCCAGAAGCTGAACCAGCAGCTGGATTTGAGCACAGAGTGCAACGATTTCCGCTTCCAACACCAGGCGCTTCACCGTCGCACGAAGTGACGCATTTGTCTGCTCGACGGCTAGGAGCCGCTTCTACAGAGCGCGATAGTTCTCAACGTGAGGCAGTCGGCGCACAAAGTGCTCCAAGCTAGCGAGGTCTTCCGCACGGCGGTATGCCACCTCGGCAAGATTCTGAGCGGAGTATCGAAGACGGCCTTTGTCCTCAAGAGCTCGAAGAGCATCGCGAGTCATCGGATGGCAATCGACCAAGCCGTCATCGTCTGCCGCCGACTCTTCTCGACGAGAACAGTGACGTCCACTATCACGTGGAACGCTACATGGGTTCACGTCGTTGACATGGTCAAACCCGATATCTTGTGAAGTGGTGGGGATGCTTAAACGAATTCGTGGGAGTTTGAGGTGTCACTTCGGCAAGACCGCCCAGACATCGTAGGCGCTTATGATCAGATTGATCATGACATTCAGTATCGTCGTACGCTTCGCGCTTCTCGGCAACGACCAGGGAAGCCGAAGGGACATAAGCTGAGCTCATGCTATGGCCCTGAGCTGTTGCAGTTGCAGACTCACCCGTGTGAGATTCCGCAGAGCTCCTGGGGGCGTGATAGATTGATCCTTACGTCGCAGGGCGACAATACGAAGGAAGTCGGCGTTGTTCCTGAGAGTTTGGCAAACTCAAATCAAAGATGGCGTTTAACGCGCAGATTCACTTCCTTGTGGCTCCGCTGTAAGTTAGACAGCGAGAAAAGTTTCCGGTGCCGCTGCATCCATCGCTTCATCATCTGCAGCGGTTTCGCCAGGGGCGAGCACCACATGAATCGCTCGCATCGCGGGTACAGGAGTGCCTCCACTATGAGCTCGAAGCCGAGCACGGTACCTATCCATTGAAATTTTTTGAGGTATCACGAAGCGAGCTCGGACAGCTTTTTGTTCGTCAAGCTCAGCTTGTGTGGTGGACGGGGCTCGATTACGTAGACGCCTAACGATCGAGTGATCGCGTCTTTCGCTCCGTAGTGGGAACCGCCGAGCGGTAGCCGTATTCCGCAACCGACCGTGGATGCCAGCGCATGAGAGCTGCCTTGTGAGCAGCTTTCAACTGCTGCTCCTGTGCCTCGTCAAGGCGGTTGGTAATAATGCCACATCCCGGAAGTCGAGAGTTTGGGAAACGAACACGGTGTCCGCAGGGCTCACGTCGCGCTGTTGGCGCACCTCATCCTCTTCTTCTTCCCATCCTGGGAAAGTAGTATCCGACTCGTAGTCGACTTCCTCCAAGTCCTCGTCGACGACCTCCGTCGCGCGTTGCGGGCGCGGTATGTGGTGCCCGGTTGCCAAGGGCTGGGATGTGCTTCCTGTGAAGCCATGGACGTGCTGTCCGGAGTTGCACCGCGTGCAGAAGACAAAAGAAGGGTTCTGCCCGCGGATGCCCTCGGAACAAGCTGGGCTGAGTGCCTTATGTGTCACAGACACAGGGCTCATTGAGCAGAGAATGCGTGAAGAAGGTCCTGGGGACGTAACACGTGAGCCTCGTACGAGGCGACTATTAAAAGTGAATTGTAGATATTCACAATTTTGATGGGGAGTATGTAACGGGGTTTACGTACCCTGGTATGAAAGGGTGATCACACAAGGTTGTGTGACCGTAGAAAGAGGTGGATTACACAAGACGGTATAAGTACACAATGGTGTGGCTACACCGTAACAAAAGGCCGGTATGTGGAGGCGCTGCCAGTAGTTAGGCATATTTATTAGGTTTTACTAATCAGAAAACCTAGCGATTTAGATATAGGCAGCATGCCGCAAATAAAACAGATAAATACAGTTTTAACTTGAACGGAGAAGTGTATTTACCTTGGGTTTAGATTATTATTAGAGGATTGCGATCCGCTACACTCATAACTGTTCTACTTTAGAACGTAAGGTCGGTGACCTTAGTCATATTCCTCCAAGCAAAGGGCTACGGCAGCCTCACTGCAGCGAATGCCTGGGTTTGACGCCTCCAGATGCCAGAATCGCGAGCGGACTGGCAGAAAACGGAACGCCAGTCAAAACTGCAAGTCGTTGAATATAGGGAGCAGAATTGACCGCAGTCGCGTGTCAAATTTGATAAAAGACTTGATCTGTGCTTCGTCGACACGTTGCAAGTGTACACTTATCCGGTTCGGCTTGCTTGGAGTTTTAATTATCCGCACGTTACATAGAAGCGCCGACCGCAGAATTCCGGAATCAGGCACACTTATTCTCCAAGATAATGAAGCAAACCCACACGTGGACTTCTTGATGGACAGTGGCGCTAGTCTGGAGAATAACAGCACATGCAACAACTTCGGCGTTGTGGGAGTTGAACCCTCCACTCCAAACCACTGAGCCAGATTTCATGTCCCGAAGATTGGCTCAGTCATTTGGTGGGATGTCTAATCGATTGGGCGTGTATTCAATCCCCACCGTGGTTAAGCTTATATAGTAACTAATCATGTGAACTCTATTCGGGATTTTCCGCGACTTTTTTGCAACGCCCTTCCACGAATTTACCGTTTTATATTGCATGTGAAACGGTGTGGTAATTAGCCAGATTTTACGTTACGTAATGACTGTAAATGTAGGACGACGGAACGGTAGCTTACAGCGCTACTCAAAATTTTGCAAATATTTCTCACTCTTTGTTTCACCACGACACAATTCTTAAAATTGAATTTTATTACTAACCAGTAAATATTTGTATCACAAGAAAATTGAATGTGACTTTACGGCGGTACGTTCTAGCATACAAATCGGTCCCAAAAGCTGGTGACGCGGTTCTTACGACACGGCAAGCATGAAAAGCAAAGATTTGGAGAAGTTATTTTCTCGGCTTACAATTTTGATTTAAATTTTCATTGATAGTTTGGGTAGCACCACGCTGTCTGTTTCGGCGATGACTTGCTAAAAGTATACACACTGCAAGTTGTAGCATAACTTAACTAGAATCAAATACGTAGACAGTATACTAGCTCGAAACTTTGTTACATCAACCGAGTAAGTACTTTTAAGAAGTTGTGCTAAAATATAGTAATAATGAAGATTCATTCTTGAAAGGTAGTTGAAAGAAGATGGGCTACTGTCTAATGCAGTGCCCGGTCGTTCACTGTCTTCTCTCTCGCTCTAGATCTCTACATCGGAAAATTAGGGTATACACAGGTTTGCTACATAGATGCAGCTATACTCGACAAGGTGCTCAAGCTTTCCGTTGCCATTTATCCAAATGTTGCTGTCTGAAGAAATCGGCGCCAGCATCTTCGCTTTTAAACACATAAGCGCAATCGTACGCATATCACGAACACGTTGGACCGTTAAGAAACCTTACGACGCACTAATGCCCTCCCTGTAACAACACAGTTAAGTCATGAAAGGCATTAGCCAACTAGCCAGCATAAAGCTCAGTTGAACATTTACGTACTTTTTAAAAGCTTGGGCGATACGATGCGAATCGAAAGTGCAGTGAATACTTACAATACTACCGCCACTGACACTGACAATGTCACATGACTCTTCTGTCACAATTTCACTGTTCCGCAAGATCCGAAACGTCGTCGATGTCATCACTACTGCAGTCTCCTCGTCTTCGTCCACTAAAATGCGAAGTACACGGCCGCTACTCCGTTCAATTGTTTCGTCGCGTATCTTCCAGTAGTCGCACAATCGTTTGTAGCCGTGAAATTCCCCCCAGTACGGCACTCGGTCGGGCAAATTGGAGCTGAGCACACAATCATCCGACACTGGGTCGATCTTTTCTTCCATCCAAAATGATGCAGGTGCGTCCAAAGGTGACGAAAATTTAAGATTTGGACCAAACAAATTGCTATAAAAGTCCACCACGAGCTCTTTCATCTCTTCTTTGTTGCACCGAAGCGAGGTAATAGAGCTCGTAGTTAATGACATGCGTTGTCTCGGTGCGTCGTCAGAAACAAGCGACAGACGTTGCTTTAATAGTGGAAGCGAGGGATTAGCGTTCGAAACGCAAATTAAAATTTCCGTCAGCCAAGTTAACCGAGTATCGATCGAGTCGACTAATACCATAAATGCGCCATGCCCTTGTGTGTTGATCTGGAAACCAAATACATTGTGCTGACCGTGTACGTGCATTGGAAGACCCTCAGAAACAGACAATGGGCGGCACGTTCCACGAACAAACGTTCGGTCCTTTGCATGAGCTTCGCTGATATAGTAACTTAAGGAACCTTCAAACCGATTGAGAACAAAGTAGTATCGCTCCCAATGACTCCTGTGGCCAGTTTCGGGGTATTTGTTCTTGTACATATAACCAACCGTAATAACATTCTTCGTAGAATCAGATGATTTAGTCGATGCAGTCGAAACATCTGAGACCATGACACCACCGTCGCGGGTAACAAAGGTAGTAATGTCCTCACCGCGAGATGTATCGACAACAAACACATCTGTCTGACGAGGAGCAACATTTGGAGATGCGTACGCTTCGTTGCTCAGCGCTAGAACCTTTTTGTCTGTTTTGTCATTGTGCGTTGTTACTAACGATTTTCGCAGCCGTTTAAACACATTATTCCAGCCAAATGAGTTGCGCTGGTTGCTGTCTCCGTTTGACTGCGAAGACTCTGAGTCTGGAGTAGGAGGCGCCAGTGGAGGCTTGATTACTGAACCCAAGCGCATTGGTGATTTGAAAACTGGTGATTGCAAAACATTTTTGAAATAGTGCGACTTGCGTGAGCTATCATTGTCACTGATTCTTGTCGGCTCGGTTTCATCCTTTAATTTCTTTGGTAGGTCCTCCTTTGACTTTGGAGATGAAGATGCTAACTTCATCCCAGTATCAGCCGTGATCGATGGCAGAACTGTAGGACTAGCCTCATTTTCGATAGGATCTGATTGCGGCTCCTCGATTTTCTCCGTTTCATCATCGGCCTTCGAAATAAAACTCGTCTCTGTGTTTGTCGTCGATTGCGTTCCTAAAGACAGACGTTTTGAAGCGTCTTCCGTCACTGAAGTCTCCAACAGCAGCGCCTCAGACGCCAAGCCAGCTTCTCCTTCGTTAGACATGGTAGACTCGATCACTCTATTATGCTCGCTTTTCGTAGATTTAGACATTGAATCCCTCTGTTCGTCCGATCCAGGAGTCGAATCTGACTTTTCCGATCCGCTGCTCAATCGCATCTTATCCGAAAGCTTTGACCATGCAGGATTGCGCTTGCAATGAAAAACTACCTGTGCATTATTTTGAGACGGTGTCTGATTCGAGAAGATTTCATCGATCACATCGTGCAAAATGGCAGCATAGATGTCCAGCGTCGGAATATCAATCTTGGCTCGCAGCAAGAGAGTAATTATATTTTCAGGGACATCGATATCAACACCAAATAGATCTTTCGTAAGTGGGCAATTTTTTGCTCGAGTACCATCAACATCACGAAGAATAAATGAGATCGCTGGGACAATGTGAATAATGAGCATGTCAAAAGACGATCGATTCTCAAGAATAGACAAATACGTCTGAATGAGACCACTCTTGTGTAACTCTTCGTTCATATTGGCGTCATTAAGCATGACAAGATTGTTAAGATACTTGGCCAGAGAAATCTCCACTGACGAAGGAAGGCCCTTGTTCAAATGCGTTACGAAAGTGGTGCACGTCTTTCGAGCAAAATCCAGCACGTAAGTCCAGAGCACGTGACCACGAGGCAGAGAAGTGAGATTGTACATCGAAGCATCATTTCCACCATCATTTTGCGAGCTTACATATTGCTCGGATGGGAAGCTTGAGTATCCAAACATTAGCGAATTTTGCGTCTCCGTTTCATGAGTTTGATTATCGTCGTCGCCTTCTGAGCTTTCGTTAAGAAGCTTTTGGCAGAGAACGAGAAGCTCCGTGATGACATGAATGTTCAGAGCGCTCGAGACTTCAGTCAGTTTATTTTCACAAATAATCGAAAGTTCATCTGTTGCGTTCTGAAATAGTGTATCTACAATCGATAGCTGTTTGGACATCTCTTCCAAGAGCATATACTGCAAAAAGTTGTGATACCCATGCGTCATCGACTCAAAGCCACGAATCGTGCCAAATTGATCCCGCACGAAGTATTTCGATAGGTACACACCGCCTTCCCGACGACTAAATGCACCAAGTCGATCTGCTTGGTTTGCTTGGAGCATATCAACTAATAAATTCGTAGTGTTTTCGACCAATGGCAAATTCTCAGGTATGGAAGGATCAACACGAGTAGCATTGGCAAGAAGCTGCGCAGCAATTTCCATCGCATCATTTCGGCCAGTAATTGGATGAACACTCTCATAACTCTGTAAAATTAGTGTGAGCATGTACTTGATCGTGTTTGAGTATAAATGAGGAATCACCAGTGGCAGAAAACGTTTCAACACATTGTTTACATATCCTTCTTCCAAACAAAAACCATCATGTAGTCGCACGAGCGCTTTGCTAAAAAATAGAAGCTGCATTTCATCTAACGGGACAGGATTGTGAAAAATAGCATAGAGATGCTCCCATTTGTCAATATCCTCCTGTTCCTGACATCCAAAAACTGCCGTCGTTGCTACTGATCCGGAACTCGAATCCGATGAAAATGACTCATACAGATCTTCTTCGCCTGTGTACAATTTCATGATGATTTCGGAGCACAGAAAATGCTTCTTGTAATATCCATACTCTTCGTGAGGTTCACCACTTAGGACCGGCGGCGTAATGAACTCTGCAAGTACCTCTTTTACTGTATCGGGCTCCATTAACCAAAGTCGAATATCTGAGTCTGTATCCTCTAGAATTTCCAGTACGGGATCAATCTGCATGCTAAGAAATGCAGTCAAAGTCATTTTCTTACGACTCATCGAACCAACAAACAGTTGATCCTCGGGATACGACGGCAATGATCGACGACGGTATGTATCAGCGTCTTCTAAGAATTTGGACAAACTACCCGTGCGTCCTTCACGGTTTGTAATAACTTCCATTTCGTTCATCGAAAAGCTCATTGTAGGAGGTACTGCAGGCTTAAACGTGTCATCTTCTAACAGGTCGACGCCTTCATTTATGGCTTCGTGAAATTCGTCGTCTTCATCGTCGTACGTCGCGAGCTCCATCATGACATCCACATCGGCTGCAATGTTGTTACTACTATCCTTTGTGGTGTCGGCCACAATTGCTGCTTTAGCCATATCAAGAGATTCTGTACAATCTACTATTGTGTCCATCGCAATCGAGTTCTCCTGTATAGTCTCGTTCGCTGTATCACTTGCAGTGTGTTGCTTACTCTTGGGTACGAGCTCTTCGAGAGCCACAGGGTCGTCGACAATCTCGGGCGCGTCCTCGGGTGATGTGGGCGTCTTGCACACGCGACTAGTGACATCGCTAGGCGCCTCTATATCACTGCATGGTGTCGCCATTATCGACTACTTCCTCTATGTGGGGAGATGACTCGCTTGTCCCTGCTCACACCGTTCGAATCACGTGCTGAACACAGGCAGGCAGCTCTACCGTGTAAGGGAGAGAGAGGGAGACATTTTAATTGGTAGAAAAAAGAGTCAGCTAGTTAATGCTGTACAATTATTGGTTTTCAGGTCGAAGACGCTCGAACTAAGTACGAGAATCTTTAAAAAGTGTAGAGTCGATCATGGTACGCATCTTGAGAAAGAAGCTTTGTAAATTAGGATAAATTCATTGCTTTGGATATTTTATCAGACAGAATCGATAGTGTGGAAATACGCTACTGAGCACGAGCTGGCAGAGTTAGCGGAACATTATTCGGTTGAAGACTGCAAGAGGTTGCAATTAGATGTGGTATAGTTTACAGATAGAGTTAATGCCATTACAGTGTGGTGTGATAGATCTCTGGCGAAAATGTTTGGCTTGGATCCTAAGGATGAGAAGCAAAGCTTGCTTATCGACTGTCATCTGCATAATTATTCATATCCTTACTATGGCTACAACCATTTGTATTCTTATATTTGAAAACTTTTAAGTATTTCTTAACAGGTGGAGAGTTCACATTCTGCAGGCAGAATCATTTTCAGCTCGATCAAACGTCAGCATTTCTTGGTATGTGTGAAAAACTCATGAAGTGTGACTTTGCGATCGACAGCTCGACTACTTTAACGGAAAGTTTTGAAAAGTTTCAGTCTACTTTGCTCACGCACAGCGTTAATCGATCCCCCAATAGGTACTGTATAATCTTCGTGCTTCACTATTGTGCAAACGACTAATTTTTCGTCACCTATTTTTCAGCGTGGGAATATTTTGTCGCGAAGAGGTGGATAAAATTGTGGACTATGTTACTGACTCGTACTATCGACACTTTGAACTTTACAAGTGCATCTTTACACCATACAATCATTTTCACCTCATTCAGCGCGAGATCAATGACATCGAGATACCAAATATCCCGCATCCGCTAAGTCAGGGATCCTTACAATCAGTCGAGCTTTAACCTCTTGCTGAGAAATTTGAAAAGCTGGAAGAAAAACTCATCAAAGCTACCCCGGTAGCATGCAACGATATATATTACATGCTTGCTTCAAATGTCGTTTTTTCTAACTGATTACTAAATGAGATTTACCCAAATAAATGTTTGTACTTGGTGGTTGAGAGTTGCACAAAGTTGTCATACACATCTAGGTCAAAGTTATCACCAAAAAGCGTAGTCTTAAATTCTTGGATCGTCTCGCTGTCAATAACACGACCAATTACTTCAACAAATCTGCTACCATAGTCACTCCCAGGCTGTGGCGTCACGTTTACGATCCCTCCATCCTAACAGCACCAAGAGAGTAAGACTTAAACGATCTATGAATTCACGACTTACCGAAGTGCGCAAGACGACAGCAGTTGGTCGATGACTCTCTACAGCACCCACAAGAGCGACAGTAGTTCCAATATATTCACTCATAGTCTTCTTGTTCACGCGCGGAGACGTTGCGTTAATGGCACTACCATAGTCCATCCTATTGCGTTTATTTTGTTATGACTTCCTCACATAAAGAAAACAAAAGCTTTTAAAAGGTACTAATTACCATGAAATACTACTCCTATGCTTTAGACGAAACCTATCACCTACAGCATTTACATGCGCGCCGAGGACCATTCTTACCTGGCAGAAGGCTAGACCTTAGGTCTTTCACCATGTGATTTAGCTCATTAGCAGCTGGATCATACTGATAGGTCTTTTTCCCATTTACCCAGACGCTTTCTACAAGGTCTGGCATCACGAGCGCAGCATGATTAGAAGTCACATCCTTACGAAGAACCACAAAATCCGCACGGAACTTCGGCGAAAGTTGACCGAGAACTTGTTCTTGCATTGCTGCAAACGCTCCACCTTTTGTGTAGAGTGCTAAAGCTTCACTAAACGATAAGCGCTCCTGCGGCAAGAAGACGTCTTCGGGTCGGTCAGGCTTGTGGCGGTAGATAGCATCATATATACCTTGAAACGGGTTGCAGGTCTCGACAGGTGCATCACTTCCACCAGCACACACAATACCATTGTCTAGCATACGTTTCCAGCAATACGAATACGGAAGAATATCATCATTTAAGCGCTTGCGAACGTAGGCTGCATCCGTCACAGTAAATGAAGGTTGGATGTTCCCAATGACTCCGTGCTCTTTCATCCGAAAGATCAAATCTTCTCCAAGAATTTGACAGTGTGTCAAAATCGGGCGCCTTTCCTTGCCCACATTGGCTGACTTTAAAGCCATCAAAACTTGCTCGGCCGCACGATCACCTGGTTTCACAGTTTATACACAAAGATTAATCGCAACGTATTGATAGTATGGATGAAAGTTTCAGTACCAATGGCATGTATCTCGACTCGATAACCAGCATCATTTGCATTGCGAATTTTTTTTACAAGTTCCTCATTCGTATTTATAAGAATTCCTTTGTTGCTCGTGCCCTTATACGGAACTCGGAGCGCTGCAGTTTCCTAAACAAAAATTCGATGTTACTTTATGCTGAAAGATATACATAGGATATATGAGTCGAATCAAAAAGACTTACTGCGCCTAGACTTCCGTCGCTAAATATTTTCAAGCGGTGGCATGACAAAAGGCCTTCACAGGCTCCCGCTTTTGGTGTCAGAGGATTATTCAGCTCATTAATTGATGGTGTGAGGTACACACGGACTGGCAAACCTTCCTCTTTCTGGATCTTTTTATACAAATGCCATGCATCTTCGTCGTTTGTATGAAGTGCAGTCAAACCTGACTGCACACACCTTTTCAACGCATTTTTAATATATTTCAGACGCAGTTCTGCGTCATTACACAGCATGTCAATCTCCAAAGACTATTCCAGCGGTAAAATACCGAACCTAACGACGGCTCATTCGCGTGCTTTTCCACTATCTGCACAGCCTGCTCTCCAACCAATGACCGCTGTTAATATGTTTTCGCATTTCTGAAAAAAAAAAACATTCTTACATCTTCTTTCAGCACCCCAGTCACTCCCTTCTCATCCACGTCGATAACTCCATGATCTATGTCGTGACATGTAGAATTTACGTTTATCCCTGCAATCTGAAGCGCCTTTGTGTTTGCTACAGCAATGTGCCAGCACGCGCGATGTAGAAGTACTGGTCGGTCCCGAATCACGGCATCAATTTCGTGTCGATTCGGATACCGTGCATCGTTCGAAAGCGTATCTTGAGCCCAGCCAATTCCAATAATCCAGGCCTTTTCAGGATAATGGGCGGCATACCGTTCAAGACGCTCTGAAAACTCGACATAAGATGAGCATCCCGACAGGTCCAGCCACTCTGCGCTCTCCCCAAGCATCGAAACGTGAATATGCGAGTCGTGTAGCCCTGGTAGCACCAGCGCGCCATGGAGATCCTCTGTTTCATCGGTAGGAGGAGGTTCCCCAATCCCTACGGAGATAATGAAGCCGTCGTCTGATACAATCATCCATTGCGCGAAAGCATCTGACCACTGCCATATCTTGCCATTGACAAACTTTTTCATATTCAAAAAGTGAATGTATAGATTATTTGCTTGCACAGTATACAAGCTGATGCTAGAACAAAAAGAAATATCTCGAGGTTAGATTTGAATTTCTAAAAGCCTTTTTTTTTAGTCGCCCGAAGTCAGCGATCCAGCATTGCTGCCGCTTCTATTCGACGGACACGCGCAGCTAAAATTTCAGTAGCTAGGCCCACTTCTTTTTGAATTTATATCGGCATGTACCAGTGTAAGTGTTGAGTTCACAATATACCTTCTTCCACACAAGTGTAAAAAAAAGGCGACTGAGTGAGCCCCGTTAGTTAGTCTCTCCACCCACAAGCCGATAAGTATCGGCCGCCTCGAACCTGTTTGATGCCACAAGATTGTTCGAGTCCTCGCCCTTTAAAAGCTCTATCGTCGTGATTATTGCTGTTGTGATCTGCGCCTCAGGACCGTTTCGCATATACAACTAATGCGCCATTCTATATTATTTTACTTTCGTTTTCGTGTAACTTTGTGTGAGCTGCACTTGAGTAAGCGGAGGTACGAACTACCTATCAAGGAGTTAATCTCTTAGCTAATAAGTGCAACTGTGATAAGCCGTGCATTGAAGTATACCTTGAATTACGTGGTCTCCAGTCAAAATTTATACAGTCATCTGCGTAGATGTAAGCGCTGGATAGCTTCACAACACTCTTATTGTATTTGTTTTGATATACAAAATATATTCCACGAATAAAAAGATGCCTCGTGCACTAAACCCTTCGCCCCGGGGTAAGTGACTCGACTACCGCTAGTGAAGCAGAACTAGTTGTGGTAAATTTTGACGCTCTACGGATCTATGCTCATAAGCTGGCTTCAATACCGAATGCCTCGTTAGGGTACTCACAGTGTGTGAGCTTGTATTTCGATGAATGGTTTTAAAGTCAGCTTGTATTTCGATGAATGGTTTTGAAGTCATGGCGCATCTGATGTATATTCCCCGAGCTTATATGTGCAACGGCATCCCCTCTCATAAACGAACTGTATACTTTGCGCAAAAATACGCTTCAAAATTTCGGTACTGTGACCAACCCAGCAAATATTCTCCCATCTCTGGACGATGGTCTGGTATAACTACGCATATGTTTAATGAACCATAAGATAGCGCGTAACAATCATATATGGCACCACCGTCTAACCGATTGCGCCAAGCGCAAGAGGCGACAAGAAGTAAGCCAACCCACTGGTGTCATCTTCTTTACTTCATGGTTGAGTTTCTCGACACAACAGCATTTCTGTCTATGTTTATGAAGGCTTCCGGTTTCAACCTTCAGACCCAATATAAGAACAGCACTGAGATTTGTTGGCGTATACTAACCCAAACTCAGTGAAAATTAGTGACATAGAATTCAGGGGTCGTGACTCGTACGGTACCACTGGTGCAACACAGATTGTCAAAGTAAATAATTATTGCCCACAACGGCTTGATGATTTCGACTCTGCTCCGCAATGTCATTTTAATATGGATTCCAAAGTGTGTGCTGACGAAGACATGCATTTGAAATTCACACCGCCTTCGGGCACGCAATCTACTTACACATGCATGGCCACCACAATGTCGTAGCTACGGTGACTCGCGAAGAACTTCATAGCTTTGTTAGCGATATCCAGAGAAGTCTGCACGAAACCGCCATTAGTTACTATTGAGACAACCATAGGAACGATAAAACTATGAGGAGAACGTGACGCGCTTGCTCTTGATAGGACTATTTAAAAGGCAAGTGCTTGTGTGTTGGAAAATATAAGAGGAATAAATTAAGGTCCTTAGTTTACTTTACTACCTCTAAGCCTGTCTAGAACTTTTATCAATATTCTACTGGGTTCATTACTGGTTTTATGTACCATTTATGCGCCCGTGAAGAGCCTTCCCTGGATACTTGGCCTGCGTGCAAGCTACAACTTGCGCAAATCCCCTGTCCAAACTGGTAATACCAATGACTGACGAGATGTACGCTCGAGGTGCTCATTGGCAACACTCCCACTAAACACGACATGGTTTGATGTCGTGATATCCCGAATACTTTCGATCTGCATTACGGGAATTAGATTGGTCGCTAGATCCGCTTTCATTTGTCGGTCAGTACTGCAATACCACTTGACCGTCTCCAACTTTCTCGTGCAAACAAAGATAGCGGGTGTCGTTGTGCTTAGCGCGCAAATGAATCTCGTAACTCCTGGCCAGCGCAAGGGAATATGATCGTCGACCTTCATTTCACCGAGCTCGCACAAAAGCACCACAAGCCCGTTAGCGCGATGTATTCTACTTCTGTCGACGATAGCGCCACCGTGCGTCGCTCATTGCAACTCCAACTGATGCATCTATTGTTCATTATAAACAAGTATCCGTTTGTACTCCGTCGAGTTTGTTCGTCCCCCGGGCAAATTTTATTCGAGTAGCCTTTAAGTTTATTTATACCTCCGTTTCGAAACGTGATGCAGCCTTGGATGTAACGAAACAGGCAGTTGAGTGCTTGCCAGTGTGTAGGGCATGGATGCGCCGAAAACTAGCTGAGGCACCTCACTTCAGCAGCGAGGTTCGGCCGAGTGTCACTCATGAGGTATATCAGGCAACCAACAGTATTGTGATGCGATACCACGGACATAGTCTCTCGTGCTTGCAACCTCTTTCGCACATGGCTTTGAGTCCCGGATTTTGAGAGGTCTTTACAGGGTTACTATTCTCCATGCCAACTTTACTCAAATTGTCTTTTGAAACTTGGTCTGACGCGTCGACAATCTCTCATTTGTCACATCTTGCTCGGCTTCTATACCAAGAAAGTATTTGTGATGGCCCAAGTCCGTCATGTAAAAGTGTTCACTCAGTGCAATCTTCATTGGCTTAAGAATCCTGTCGTTGTTGCTTGCAAGAACCAGATTCTTAACGTAAAGAGCCACGAAAAAATTAGGTCTTGATCATCTCGCTAGACGTAGATGCAGTAATTGGTCTTGAATTTCTTGAACGATAGATCCAGCATGAATTTACCATGGTCTGGTTCCACATTCGCGGCGAGTGCTTGAGACAGTTGGGAGAGCGTTTAATTGGCAAAAGGAGTTCGTCGTCCACGGCTCTGTCCGGCTGTGCCATGGATACATTTCCATCAAACAGCCCGTTTAGGAATATCGTCTAAACTTTCATCTAGTGTATTGTCAAACTGTAATTAAATGCTAGACTGAGCGAAATCCTAATCAAAGTAAACTTGGCGACCGGTGTAAAGGCTTCACCGTAGCCGGCACCGTACTTCTGCGAAAACATTTGGCCACAAGTCTTGCTTCAACCGCTCGACCTCTCCTGATTAATTTTTCGTAATCCAAAACACCCACCGACATTTTATTGCCTTCCGACCTTAAGGAATAACATTAATGCTCACGTCTTGTTCTTGAAAAGAGAATTGACTTCCAGTTCACAAGCCTTATTCCTTTTGATTACGCTGGTGAATTTCACGGCCGAATTAAACGTGGTCGGCTTCTCTCTTTCTAAAATCACAACGTAGACCGCTTCACTGTGCCCCCCTTGGCCCTTCGACCGCTGCCATTTTTGCAAACGATCGAAACAGACTTGGTCTTTTAGGTCTTGATATCTCTGCTCACTTTTGTAACGGCTGATTGCGCTGATGTCGCTTGACGCCAGCCTCAAAGTCCACGTTTTGGATTTGCTGTGTCTTCCGTGTTGCTTACCTTCAAAATAAAGCCTTGATCTCGGGCGACCCCTTCATTTTACAATTAGTACCGTCAGGCTGCAATAAGTTGCCGCCATCCACTTCGTCATCTGAAATAACCACCGCTTTTAAGGTGTAGATGCGCCTTCCATTATCATAGGTTCCTTCCTCAAAGTGCGCGTCGCAACTGACTAGTACTCTCCGGTCTTTAATTTCTTCAACCCAATAAGCTTTTTGGTGATATGGGCTGTTAGGAATCCGGCAGCGTACTGAGCAAGCATCAAACTTATACCGCTTCTATGTTGACCTAGAGCATACACATGGCAGCAGAACACCTTTGGGTTTGTCAATAGTGGCTAATGGCCAGTCTATACTTGATACGGTGACATGTCATGACTAACAGCTCCTTTTTCGACGTAACGTAGTTATCATCACGAATTGACTCTTGTACGCCTTTGAAAATCTAGAGCCACACACATCACTATGATCACCTGACCAGATCCCATTACGCATGTTGTGTAGGCCACAAACTTTGTGTCTGGCAGCAACTGCACATACACCCTGTATGATCGTATATCGCTGTCAGTTCTGTTAATTTAAACTGGGAGTACTTATCAGGTTAGGGAGGTTAGAAGTCTAGGGGGTATAACAATAAATGTCACGTCGCCTTACCTTCTCTATACGTAAGTCAACGCCCGCTGTAAGCGAGCAGCACGCGGTGAGTCGTGTCGGTTGATCTAAGTCTTTCTTAGAAAGTTTGTGTACACGGACAGGTGACGTCACGCTTAGTAGCACTAGTAATCATTCCAGCGCCGACTACTTCGATAGATTTTCGATGTAATTTTGGACACCACAGGCAGTGGTCATCATCGGATCAACAGGGAGGGCTATTCGCTCCTAACACACTCGGAATGGGAGTTTGTGGTGAAGCTGCAAGCTTTGATCGGAGATCACGCGTTCTTTGATATGCTTTATTTGGATTAAGAGGCAATAACCCAATGCTTAGCAAATTTCGCTCTGGATGAGCAAGAATAATTGAAAATCCAATGGCAAATGGTGCCGACGCCGGTTTCTTCACCTTTTTCACAAGTAATGGTGAGACCGTCGGTACACACGGAACGCCTGGAAATTTAAGGCGGATCACAGAGATCACACCGCCAGATCGGTGTGCTGTCTGTGAAGCACTGACTGCGCCAGGGTCACTGGCGAATAGCTTGCGTCTGAAAAGCCTCATGATGGTGGCAATCGCGAAGTTTGGTCTCTTGTATACAAGAAAGACTATATTTTGCAAGTAGGTTCCGTCAAATCAACGTAAGACGTTTCACGGGGACGAAGACAAAATCTTGCGTTCTGGCAGCGAGAAACGGAAATCGCTGTCGCGATGGCTCAAATTCGTGATGACTTAGCCGACTGGCATTTGTCATGACGCATTTGGGTGACCGTGCAAAGGTTTGGGTGATGACGTGTGAAGTCAACCGCTCTGGCTACTTTGAAATATGGCAAGAGTTGAAGAACACCATAGAATCGATGTTTCTTCCATCAAATATGGCATCTCGACAACAGTCAAAGTTTTTGCCATGCCGTCAAGACAACGGCACATTGTACGGATATGTGCAGAAGCTTCGTGTCAGTATGGCAAGTGGACCACTGCTACAGGCAGTGATGGTCACCGTGTTTATGGAGGGACTAACCTATGGTCATCCAAAGTTTGAAGTCTTTCACCAGAGCCCGACGACTCTGGAAGATGCAATTATGGTTGCATTGCGTGAGGACTATTGTCAGCGTCATGCATGTGATCAATCGGTCAACCCGATGGAAACAGTGACTGCTGCTACCGGAGTTCCGGAATTGATGGAGCTTAGCGCGGTGACTGTTTGTAGGCAGCAAGTTTGCTGTTATGGATGTCAACAATTCGCTTCCATCCGCTATGGTTGTCACAAATTTATCAATACGGCTGTTATTGTAATGGTCTCGAATCACGTGGTACCAATACCACGAGAACGTCAAACCCAATAGATGCAGGGCAGTCTACTTGGGCAGCTGTAAGCTCTTGTGGGTGTGGTGGTAGAGCCACTCATGAGGGTTTAGCTTTCGAAGGATCGTTGTTTTTTGTTAACGACGTGGTCTCCTTGTGTTGTCACAGCGAGTGTGAAGGTTACGGTCGAACGTTTAGAGTCTTGATTGACTCCGGCACGTCGCGTAACTACGCGCTTAAGCGAAGTGTTGCTGATATGGATTCAGTGCTTTCGAATGTACTAGATGAAAGCAATGGCTACATCTCATCAATTTTGGCCACTGATGCAGTGGTCACCGCAAACAAAACTATGGCTGATCATCAACTGAAGTTTGAAGACTTCAACTCGAAGGAAGAATTCTCAGTCCTCGAGATGAACAAAGGGTATGATCTGATTTAGGTATACCGCGGCTTGAGAAGCATGAACCATGAATCGATTGGTATCTCTCCTGGCGTAGGCGAATCTCTTGGGAATAATGAACTCGTTATCGCTGTGTACCAGAGAAGCGCGCTTGGTAGTGGCGTGCTGCTGGAAATAAATTTTGATACATTGGTACGTGTCACTCAAATGACATTCCTCAGGTCAGGGTAGATACGTAGTCGTATGCAGTGGCCGCGAATGGTCATCCAAGAAGTGTGTCGATAGGTCAAGTAGTGCCCGAAACTGGCCACTTGAAGACGAATGAATCGTTGATGGGCAAGGCAATTTGCCCAACAAAAATAATTCATAAGGGAAAGATGCCGGTGGTTGCCCCCTCACGACAGAAGAATGTGTGTACAGGAAAGTCGAAGAAATTGACTATGGCTGGATATGCTGATACTCCCACTAATACACGTTTGCCATCAGTTATGGATGATTTGACTCTCAAGAAATCTGACTGCGTATGGAGTCACGAAGAGGATCAGCAATTTTGAAGAATCCAGCCATATTCTTATCATTTACTTGCTAATGGATCTCAGAATATTCAACGCAACTGTGGTACAAGATCGTATTATGACTTTTGCTTGGATTATTTTAGTCTATAAGCAAGAGTAAGATAAGGCGCTCCACCCAGAGTTATTGTACCCTTTATTCTTTCATGAACAGATAGGAGAAAAAATTAGCGTTATTGCACCACATAAACCCGATATTTATCTAATCAAGGAATTGCTCTTCTTTCCTTTTTTAAACGTAAGCTTTGGCAACACCCATACCGCGGCGACTGTAATAAATGCTCTTTCATACCCCTCAAGATATATCTCGATGACTCCGCAGCTTGAATTTTGATCGATATTCGGTCCATTTAGACAGGATGGAAGCCCCCATTTATACAAATGGACTTTCGATAGTAAAGATACTAAGTGCGCCTCCAGTTCGGTAGCTCGACTACTTTCTACACTCACCTCCAATCCTAATTCCTAATGCCACAATTGCATGCTTTGGTGACCGAAGAAGCTGCTCCGCTTCTGTAACAAATGACTTTATCCCTAGCAACTGAAACGTGGTAACCTCTAGATTACTCGACCTTTGTATTTCGCCTTGGCATAACAGACTGGGGTATTAGAACATGTTTGGCTGGCTCGACAAGGCATATAGTGTTTACAAGACTGTCCGTTTTAATAAACCCCTAAACACTTACCATGAAAATAGTGATGGCAAAAGATGTTTCGCGACTTCCCTCTGAAAGGATTTATGACAACAGCATAACTTGGGAGCATGCATTATTCCCTGGAAAGCAAGCTACCTTTGGAGTTAGCCTGTCGATGAGCTATTTATTGCAAAATCGTATTGAAAGGATTAATGTAGGGCCGGCTGGGTACTGACAGCAAATCGTACGAGCACGCAAGAAGCGATGGTCCTTAGACGTAGCGAAGAGGAAAAACTAAATCCCTTACCGGCTGATCAATTCTTCGGCTCTAACAATGTTACATACGTGAGAGTGTGAGGTTCCAAGTATTATTTCCTCAAGCAAAGTCGTTCAGCGAACCTTCTCCGACTAGAGTATGTGCAGGGTGGTCTACATAGGAAGAACAAGGCCTTGGTCACTCGGATCCAGTTTTAATGTAACTCGATATGGGAGGGGTAGTGAGCGCGGTCAAAAGTTGCTGGCTTAAAATTTTACTTATTTGAGCTTCGTGACGCCGTAACAATTCTTTTTGTAAATATCAGCCAAAAGCATTTTGAGCTTTGCCAAATATTTGCGATACCCGTGTCTCCTGTGATGAAGACACTGCTAGAACTGTCGATGGTAGTGTTGAGTCTTTAAGTTTATTTTGAAGACAATAACAGTATTGAAAGTTGTTTTTCTCTGTTCATAGACTTGATATCGATCTCATTCGATATATGGTCCGGCTGTAACCTAAGCAGCCATGGATAGACTGGAACTCAAACATGTTTAGTGTCACCATTTCAAAATGGAGCTTTGGTTAGTTAGAGATCGTCGACACCGGGAAGCAAGATACATTTTTGGTGTAGGAATGAGTCGGGTAAAGCATGGATTAGTGCGAAATTGTATTGCTGTGTTCGTTGAGTATGAGGGGCAAATGTGGAATTTAGACGCTATCCCAAATTAGACGGAAAAGTGTGTTTGTATATTGCGGTCTCCGAATTGCGTCTTAGTTGAGACGGAAAAATATTATCATTGTCGTAGTCCCCAGAGTGATATTTGAAAGAACAGTTCATGACAATTGCGACCTATTGTGAAGCCGTCCACGTAAGTTGTTAGAATGAATATTTGCATAGGAGTGGAGTGAACGAGATAAGAAAATCCCCTCTCATTAACTTTGCAAGAAACTGGGCAAAACTTGAATAGACTCTCTACCAAAATTATGTGCAAGGAATGGTAAAGACTGTGATATCACCGAATGGTTCAATTTGACACCAGAGGAGCTCAGCTCGCCCTTCATCATAGAAAAGCTGCCATTGCAGGCAATCGCAGAGCTTTGGGTGCGAAAATATCTGATTTTTTTTCACAAAACCGTTGTTATGTTTGATGATAGCTCATCGTCGACGAGATGTCCACCACGATATTACTCTCAGATAGTGGAGTGCATCATGAGATTGGTTTGGCTCCCGATAGTAAGTTTTTGCCACACATCAGTGACCGTTGCCAAGATAATAGTATGACATCACTGACCTTTTGTTCGTGCGAAGCACAAATATGGTTTGAATAAAACAAAATACTGCCTACTTTCTGTGTCAGAAAGGCCAATGGTTATTGGCGAGTTCTGAAAGCTTAAAGTAGCTAAATATAGCCATATTCTGACGGAAGCCTTGTTTACTAATCAAAATATGCTACGGTTATGATTTGACTTCATGAACATTGTAACCTGCCGATGAGAGACAGTACTATGTATCTCACTGTTGTGATTACTCCATGCGGGATGCTTTGAGAGTGACTGGTTACGTCACAGAGACCGTCTAATGCAACAGCAACAATCAATCGTCTGGTTGTTTCACTGACCTATATAAGAATAGATTTGTTCATAGTTGTACAGTGCACGGGAAGTCGGATGTGTGGAACCACATTAAACACGTACGAAAAAACGCACGCGTGTGCACCTGATTAAGCTATTTGTGAGCAGAAGCAAGGGTCTCTTTGTCGCTTGTAAAACCTTTTTGAGTTGCTTCATTAAAAAATATGGCATGCGGGTAAATACCGCAACAATAACGGCCATTGTGTTTTGACTATTGCCTAAAGCTCAAGCATGTGGTTTAAACTGGCCAACTGTGTTCATAAAAGCAGTGCATTTGATGCCGACAGGTCACTAACCCTAACCAATCCTCGTAAAGACGATGTCAGCTGGAATTGTATGCAGCAGGAAGAGACGGTATTTGGGGTCCTAAAAGGCCTTGAGGGCGACCAGATTTAGGCTTATCAGAATTTCCTCGACTGAGTTGAGTTTTTCCCATCCTAGATCGGCCGTTCCGTGTTGTACAAGACATTTCAACGCTTACCATGGACTGTGCTATACTCCAAGATGCGGATGGCGCATAACCGCATTTGATATTTTCTTCCTATAAGCCGACGAGAAAACTATCATGTCCATGACAAGGGCTACTCGCAACGAAATATGCCTGAATAACTTTTCGGATTTACCTATTTGACTGCAAGCCATTTGTGAACTAATCAGATGATTTTTCGCTGCATGCAGCGATACCGCCGCCAATTTTTTATAACTAAGATTGTCGTCTATTTTACGGTATATAATTTTGAGGTAAGATTTTAGCCGAATTGACTTGATGTGATACAGAGATGTGTTGCGTTGCTGAGCAGTATAAGATGCGTTAAACCTGAAACTCGGATGCCGTTTGATCAAAGCGCGCAATTGCACCCCGACGCAATCGTACCCCACCTCATCGCTTGATGCAATAAAACTGACCCTCATGTCACTCTGCGTTGTAGTGGTGCCTCACGATGATGGTTTCAAGGTCAACTTTTAAAGAGAAAGAACGCACTGCTCCTTGTGACATCGAGGAGAGCTCATATGCGTGTTTACCGTTTTGGGCGCTCACCGCATTCGACGGTATCTTTGGTCAGTCTGTTGGCTCCGACAGAGTGTCGGCAGCTCACTAAAAATTCGTGTGTTTTAAAAGACGCGTTCGGTAATCTTTAACATGTGATCTCAGTGGGCTTTTCCATTATGTTATTGTTAGTAATATTGTAACCAGTGAAGATACAGCCATGCTCCCTCACGAAATTGGCGTTGCCAACATAACTGGTCGGTAGCTGGTGTGTCAATCAGATATTTGCGGCTTACGGCGTTATTCCGAAAAATAGTATTTGCAGACCAGATTGTATGCGACCAACTGGAATTAGGTAGTGAGACAATCATGTGAATCTCGCTGTGGAAGATTGTACCCAAAACACTTGGAGTGATCACGATGCTGAAGCGAGTTGCGCCTTGGCAGAGCGTATACCCTGAAACGCGGCACTTGCCTTCGCAGGCCATACCACTCTCTATAAAAATGGATTAGTAGCCCTCGGCTGCCTTCGACACTGACAGGAAGTAGCTTCGATCTTGATGAGAGATGGTGAGTAATCGTGATGGACTTGTTTATATCAGTCTGGATGCGCTTCGCGCTTCTTTGCAAGATTATTGATTCTATCTCAATGCGATTGTGCGTCATGCGCAGGCTCGGAAAGCTATGGTGGAGATCCAAGACAAACAAAGCAGCATATCAATGCCATATACAGGCGAGATACACTTTACTAAGTTGCGAAATAAACTTTTGCACTGAATGCAATCGATCTATCTGAGTATTCTGGGTCCGCGGGTCAATATACTGAGTTGCGACCAACACATCGGACGAACATGGTCGTAGATAAAGGAGGATCCAAATTACTTTTCATATACATCCCAACTAGAATGCAAAATCATTCTGTGCTCAATGTGGGATGACTGAGAACGTACCGCAATTTTGCCCAGTCGGGTGTGATTGGTTTTGTTGAAGATAAAGCAACATGTTTGTCGTCTCGTGGAGCTGACCTTCCCCTAATCTGAAACAGCGACACGATATGTTGCCGCGAGAAGTGCCCTAGCCAGGCGCCTCAATGTCGAAGATCAGGCATCGAGTTTGTGAGCTGGGTTGCCCTATCCCCGGACGCACACCAAGACTCTCGGAAAGAGTCACTACCTCGAAAGGTCCCGAGTTTCAGCCGCCGGAAAGTTGACCCCCGCCGGCACAGTATAGTTATTAAGGATTGTCTACTCTTGCGTCGAGCATTTTATGATTCAAAGCTATCACTAGAGCTGTTCCCATTACCCGGTGAGGTAATAAGGATATCCTCTGTCGAAGGACGCGTTAGAGTTTGAGGTTCCACTCCACCAAGATTGCCCTGGTGCCGTGTCCGCTTGCGACCTGATATACTCTCGGTCTTCATCTCTTAAAAAGACACAGGGTCTTTTATCTCAATGCACTTTAAACAAGGGACTGACACCCGCCTTGCGGCAGAACTGACCCTTGTTCGAAGACTGTTACGGCAATGTGATGAAGAGATGAAACTTGAACAAGTAGAAAGTTGAGGTGATGGTTTGTTTTGTCGATGTCCACTTTGCGCTTTCTGCAAGACATGATATGAAAATGACTGCTTTGTTAACGCTTGCTTGTAAAGTCTTGACACGAGTAAATCGGTACGGTATCTTCACTAAGTGTACCAACTAAGTTTATTACTCATCAGCAGTCTCTCAGCATTAAGTACCCAAGGTATATCCCTCACGGAGGGTATATTCTTGCCAACCACTGCTGATCTAAGCTCAGACAGCATATTTGACGAGTAATGGTGTGTGAACTGATGTGCTCACGACGCACTTTCTCGGGTTCGTTTTGCTCTCGATGTAGATGGAAAGCCGGCAGACAAAGGCGTTTAAAGGCTTTGCTTCAAGGTGGTGAGCATATACGAACGGATGATCATGGCGTAATCATGTATGCACGAGCGACGTGATGTTTGAGCTCACAGTAGCTCAAGCTGGAATCTGCTTTGCGGAGGTATCATACACTTTCCACCATGAGAAAAGGCTCGATGTCGGGGACTCGTACAGCGGAACACAGATCCTAGTGAGCGTCACCATTTTATGAAATTGCTAGGCCGAGGCCGTGTATCGCCACGTGAGGGCTGGGATGTTCGGTCGGCACTCAAATAGTCACTTGGGAATATTACCATGAAGAAATGATATCTTCATACAGAATTATTTCGAACACGGCGGCGATAGACGACAAGCATTGTTGCAGTGGTCACAAATACAAAGTAAGGGTGAATCTTAGTGCGGTCCTTGAATCAGTGAGGCAGAATGTGACGTAGCAATAACAGTAATTTTGTGAACTCGGTTATGTGCATTTGGCACAGTTGTTTTAACAATACGGTGCAATTATGCGAAACTCACATCACACCTGGTTTTGGATGTGAATATTTATAATGACCGTAATTACGTTATTTTTGATATTGATGAAGTCGTGAAAAAGAAAATGAGTAGCACTCGGGGGCTGCAAGCCGCACATCAGAAAATAAAGACAGTTTTTGTAGGATAAAGTGAGGTATATATTTCGTATTAGTCTAAGTAGCATTAATCTTCAATTTATGTGCTTTAAGATCGTAGAGCTATCTGAATATCTAGCTTTAAATGCACTCTGTTTCAGTTATGGTTCATGTGCACGGACTGAACCTTTACGCCTTCGTAAACGGGGACTCTTCGAGGTGAATACTTCTTCGTTGTAAGAGCACGGAAACTTGTTTCGCCTACTATGTCTGCCCTCCAACCAGAATTGAATCGACGTAGAAAGTGTCCGTGGTTCCCGCTCTCCACCTCCCGAATTTGTTTATCGATGATCAAGTATGGTTGTACGGAGACATTGCCATGAAGGTTAAAAAAATTCAAAACAACTTTTGAGAGAAGTATACATTCATACTGTCTATGACGACAGTGCTTGCAATGGAATTGAGATGCATCTTGCAGACAGAAAAAATGACGGAAGAGTCCGTTCACAACGCTTAAACTTTGGTCCCTTCGCTTTCCCCAGGAGCGGAACTGAGAGTCTTGATAAGTATTCAATTACACGTAAGCTTTGAGGGATAATTTAGAATTATTTGAACTGTTATTCTACATGAGTGGTGTACTATGTTTTATGATCAATCTCTGATTACTGCACAACTCGAGAACACAATCTACGTGAGTCATGATATTCTGTCTCAGAGTCCTAACGTCCTCACCAGTACCACTACTTTGGTACTTCTGGGATTTAGATATAACATTTAGCTGTAATAACACCATAATACAAAATATCCCAATACACTCTTTTCACCAGGGTGTAGGCTACACTGGGACTACACTTCTTTTGTCTCTTAAGACATTGCGTAAAAATAAGCTTTTAACAACTGCGCTTGGAGCTTTCCCCCTCTATTTTCACCAAATCGAGTCTTCTCCTACAAGAACCATCAAAATTAAAAGGTTATTCGCTAGCATCCCTTTCCGACTTAACGGGACTACAGAAAATACACAAACCTCGCGACTAACGATCTTTAAGTCATTCTCGGCGAAAAAGCCTGGCTGTTCTCGTGTGAGAGCGGTCATTGCGACTCTTCAAGCACCGGCCAAGCGCCCCCGTTCTTTACTGTAAAGCATACGAGTGAGCCTCCCACTGAAGATGAGATGCTGTCAAAGCTTTGTAGTGCCTCTGCAGAGATTCTGTCACCCCCTTTGCTGGAGAGTGTTACGGCATTCCACTGCAAAAGTCATGACAACACAACGAGTTGAATCTGCTTTGCGATTCAAGATTGCCTGTCAACACGCGCAGCGCGAGAGTCATATCAGCTTCTGCAGAACACCAAGTCCTGATAATGGCCTGCTACAATTCTCAATGCACAGTGGCGGATCTCTTGCACGCCTATATACACGGGATTTTAAGCTCGGTAAATGCTCGCGGTTTCGCTCCTGATACGAGCGCAAGAGCCCAGCCTCTTTTCGCTTGTTCACCCGCACACTAAGACTCAAAATATTCTTTGTGCAGCGTGCACGGCAACCCTAGTTACATACCAGTTACAATGGGGTGCTTTGCACTGTCCCACGGACCCCCATTCAAGGATATCATCAGTTCCAGACCTTAGTACTTTCAAGTGGTTTGATGTACACGTACACGACACAGCAGATCGTGATCCGTTACGGGGCCCTATTCAATGATGTATTACCCAATCAAGCGCTGTAATAGCGCTCTTAAGATGCATATCAACCGGCTGGGGAAAAAATATGCGATGGAAGTCGTAATGTTTATTGAGACAACGATAACGACATCCGTCCGCTTTCAAATGCAGTTCCTTGAGCGCGCGGCGCCTAAGTATGCGCTGTATAACGCATACACTAGTGCGGGTGAATAAAATAAATTGCTTTCTCGCGACGCCGTCTAGATAGCTGGCAAGTAAGTGCATGTGCTATGGGTCTCCTGACTTCGATGGATGACATTGCCCTCCAAACGTACTGAAACAATGCCCTTTTACAACCCGGCCGCAGATGTGTAACCATTATGCAATTTATGGGCATCTGTCGAATTGTGTCTGGTACAAGTGTCTTTCATTTTATGCCCGGATTGAATGAAGAAAGTAATTGATTCATCAGTGAAATAGGTATGTAAAAACCAAAATAAACAAATTACGAAATCAGACTGAGCCCGCTTCAATGTCAAAAAGGCTAACCGCTCAAGGCTCTGTATTTTAGGTCACACTGCTGCCAGGCTCTTGCATCGAAAAAGTATCAGCTAGAATGCTGGGTAATACGAACCTCAGTTGAAAGTTGCTATGTACTATCTTATTACACGGCTATACCTACTCGGCCCTGACTAAGATAGTACCTTGCTTCATTCCTCCAGGGTATCTTTTCTTGATTTTAATTCTTGATTTTTCTTGTACGAATCGCCATCCCAAATCCCTTATTGGCAGTCGTCGGTAATATTTTGCATGCAGCTGACATTTCTTGCATGTCTGGTACGATTACGATTTTGTCCGCGGAGGGGCTCGAACCCGCGCCACACAACGTTAGGTCCAGAAGCATTGACCACTCGACCCACGCCACCAGGTTAATACGAACCTCATAGCATCTTATATCAAAGAAAAAACCTTCTTCTACATTTTGTGATCAAGGTAATAAATTGCTTAATATAATATACAACCAAACATAATATATTTTGAAAAGAGCTGGAACTCTATAGATACTTTGATATTTATATGGCTGTAAGAAATGTACACAAACAATTAGCTCGACATTTTTAATGCTAGTGCCTGTTTTGCTTTCTAACTTAGTCTGCACTCCTAGCAAACTTTATCAAGTTCTTTTGCGTGGAACGGGAGTGTTTGTAGCAGACTGTGTTTATACAGTGCGACAGAGAGACCCAGCGATTCTTTTCATTAGATTTCATTATTTATCGCACTTATTGGGTTGTGTCAATGACAGATAGTATAACGTCGTTGTTATGTCAAATAACAAAATAGAATGTTGCGTAATCCTGAATCTGCGGAATAGATGCTTATCAAGCACATGCAATCGGAAAGTAATTTGCATGTAAAAGTGAGCTGCAAATCGTTTCTCTATCCTCCATGTGGTGTCGTTTATGCGAAAGCATCCGACCTTCGCAGTCAATCTGCGCTCCACTTTCGCTCTATCTTAAAACTCAACATATCGATCGAGATTTTCGTAAAGTCGAGCAGCGATGAAACCAATACGATCCCTAGTATCTTCAGCACTTCTCTTGTCTATCAATTACTTGTCAGTTACTGCCGATTATACGGTTAAGGTGGACGCTGCCACGACGATTCAGCCCAATTGGGATGGCTGGGGCACGTCACTTTGCTGGTGGGCAAACGTCTTTGGAGAGGAGGCGAGCATCGCTGATGTCCTTTTTACTTTAAATTCGACTGAAATTCCTATAGGAAATACCGGATCACTACCGGGTCTTGGCTTGAATATCGTCCGATACAACATTGGAGGCTCGGGCACCAACGTCATTGACGATAGCGGCAAAGAGGTCGCAATGCGAACGTCAAAAAATATGCCTGCATTCAAGCTCATTGAAAGCTACTGGGTAGATTGGTTTAACAAGGATCGAACGTCGACGAGTTGGAATTGGCAAGCTGACGCCAAGCAGCGGGCGATGCTCAAGTTTGCTATTGAGCGCGGAGCTAACCAGCTTGAAGCGTTTTCAAATGCACCACCATGGTGGATGACTTACAATCGCGCGACTGCCGGTGGAGACAATGGAAAGAGTGACAACTTGCAGTATTGGAATTATGAAGAATTCGCGCTGTACTTGGCGACGGTATTAAGTGAATTCAAGACGGAATGGGGTATCACGTTTAACTATATTGAGCCATTCAATGAGCCCTCGGAATCTTGGTGGGAATATCCGGGCAAGCAGGAAGGCTGTCATTTTTCCTGGGATGCGCAAAAAGCTATCCTGCCAATCCTTCGCAAACAGCTTGACGCAATGGATCTTAAAGAGGTGGCGATTGCTGCTGCTGACGAAAATTCGCCTACCGAAACAATGCATACATTAGAAGCCATGGCTGCTATTCCAGATGTCATAAATTCCTTCACTAAAGTCAACACACATGGTTACGAGGGTCTGGACGCTTACCGCGGTCCTGACCGGAATAACCTCAGAGAATCTGCTGAGAAGTTAATGAAGATTATGTGGGACTCTGAACTGGCCGAAGGCGATGGATCAGGACTCACCATGGCAGAATCCATCAGTCTTGACATCAATGAAATGTGCGTGACGGGTATTGCATACTGGCAGGTTCTGGATGGTGTCGGTTGGGGTCTTATTAAGTCCAACCCAGGCGACACCTGGATTGGCGAGGCCAACCCAAAATACTTTGTGTTCGCACAGTACTCTCGCCACATTCGCTTCGGAATGAAAATTCTTGCCTCGGACGATTTGAAGACTGTGGTAAGTTTCAACTCGGAAAATAATCTCTTAGTGCTCGTGACTGTGAATGTTGGAGACGCTCAAACGATCACCTATGACCTTGCGAGCTTTGGAAAACTGGGTGAAGTCGTGAAAGTATGGACTACTGAAACCAGCGGCTTGGGAGCACTGTATCAGGAGAGCACGACGTCAATCACAGGAACGACTTTTACCGCGAAATTTCCGGCTAGAACAGTCATGACATTTGAAATTGAAGCAGTCATGCTCGTTGCGTCAAGTTGATACACTTCTCAAATCATTTCACTATGCTAGAATACTGCCGACAACTTTTTACTTATTTCAGGGTCCAAGACAAGAACGTGGTAGACGGTGACTTTGTCAACCCGTAAGTAGCTTAACTAAATTTAAGGTGAATGCATTCATGTCTTGCCTCGCGCCCATGTCTTGTTGGTAGCACGTTAAGCAGTGAGGAAACTAACACTTTTGCAATAGTTGAAAATATTCAAACCCATCAGCGTTGGTGTTCGCCGCACTTATCGCAGGGTATTATAAAAAAGCCCTGCATAATTGTCAATGGCAAATATACACCTTCCATTTGTTACAGCTAATGAGATGATCTGATGATCTACATAAATGTTTTCATTCGGGTTTTACGCTCAATCTATGATTACCTAAAAGAATTAGATAGGATTGTGACAATTTTGATTGCCATCGTCGTGGAAGAACAAAAGCAGATAGTGTGAAAATAGAAAGAAAAATTGCGTCAAAGTGATGCCCACCCAGATAGCTCGGAGGGATTGAGACTTATAGGCTTGCGTAACCTTAAAGAAAACTCTGCTGCTCTACTTAATACATTAAGAGCTTTTTTGATTTATTAGGCTACATGGCTTCTATATGACAACATCGAAAGTCAAAGCCCAAACTTTGTCACGAAGAGAGCAATGGTGCATAAATATTAGCATACCGTATTAGGGTGTGAGAATATTTAGTTTGTATTTAGTACATGACCAAGCAAGTATGGAGTTACGCGCGTATTACATGCGGAATCTCTTTCGAGCATTTTCGGCAAAAAATCACAACGATCGTAAGAACTTGGTCATTAAAACGACATCAACTATTTAAACATCAATCGAACGGCAACGTTTCGACGATGAATGTCAAACCGTGAATAAATACAATGTTGAAGAACAAATTAGTATAAGCTCGTGGAGTGTTGCCAGGATTCTGATAATAATGTTATACCACTTCAGATTAGATATCGGATCGTCAGCATATCAAACGCAGTTTTACGCCGCTACCTTGACACGTGAAGAGCGTACATGTCACGCTCAAACGTTGATGTATCTAAAAGAGGTACATCAATGTTAAATTGGTATGATTTGATTGTCAGGTAAATCTGCGAAAAAGTGGATTAATGGATGAGCAAGCGGTAAATAATTCTACATTGTGTCTTATTCAATGCTAAAGATGAAGACGAGATAAGTATAAGAAAAGATCAACTAAATGCCTCCTCTCCAACAACGTCATAAACCAAATATTTACTTCATGCTCCAACTACATTGATCCATCTTCATGAATCGATCTGAAACGCTTTAATAAAAAGCAGAAGTCCTTATATCTCAATCGTTGAAGAAGCAATATGAACTTGTTACGAATTTGTCGGAAAGAGAGAAATGGGAGGCGATACTAGAACGAGAGAAGAAGGACAGTAGCTGAGTCATATGGTCCAGGTCTATTTAGGCTGCAAATGGGAGATTGAGCTATTCCTTCCCATTAACTGTGACTGCTTTGGTCAAAATCCATATTCAAATCACGAATACAAATCCGTAAGCAAAATTGATGCCGCACAGAACATAAATGCTAGCTGTCTTGGGAAACTATAAGCAGCAGCAATAAATGTTGGATCAGATACCCGGCAGCAGAAGCTGAGACTAAACATTTCGGTTTAAGGTTGCGGTTTTTTGGCTTTGAGACCAACATTTTATGTAGCAAACATAACACGAAAAGCTGAGATGTGTGAGCTTCGAAGATGCAAACGAAATCCGAATTATGCTCAGGTTAGGGCAAAACCATGACAGCATCGTTCATCGTGTAAGCACTATAAAAACCTAAAGGATCGTGTGGCATTCAAGGATGCCGACACAACGCAGAGCTCCACAGCGAGCAAAGTCTTATTTTCGCAACGTAACTCGAAAGCACATCTTAGAAACGTTTATGGAGCTGGTTTCTTGATTTAAAGACCAGACAGTTGCTACAAGCAAAAATTTGATGTAGTACTTAACAAATTTTTAGAGTATGCAAAATATGTGGTATAAGAATCACGTGATTTCATGGACCGAAGTTAGAAAAATTGGTATCGCCAAACCGAAGATGCGACTGCGCAGTCGAAAGCGTAGCATTACTTCATCAGTATCAGTGACAAACACAAGCCAAGCTTTAAGCCCCAAGCATACCAAAAAACGGGCCGTCACGTCAAGTTATTCATCCTTGGGGGCAAAGAACTTTCGTCAAAAGATTCCTGTCCTCTGCACACGAAGTGAAAGTACCACACACGCCACAAGCGACTCCAAGGTTCTGCTACGATACCCAACTTTGATCCCAGCGCGACTCATTCGTCGCTATAAACGGTTTCTGGCCGATGTTGTGTTGCATGACGAAAAAATTAAAAACGAGAGCACAACTCATGATCGAGCAGAAGAAGTCGTAACTGTATACTGCCCAAACACGGGACCGATGGTGGGGTTGCTGGAAGGATTACCACATGCTCGCGTACAATTATCAAAAAGTGACGATTCGAAGCGCAAGTATGCGTATACGCTCGAGATGATCGAGATTTATGTACGTAGCGCTTTTTTTCAAATGCAAGCGAAATCTCATACTTTTTGTTAGAATGGAGAAAAATACGTGTGGGTTGGCGTGCATTCTACGATGGCAAACAGAATGGTGGAACAAGCATTAGCTACGCGATTGTTTTCCGAGCTTGGCGATTATGACGTTGTTAAAAGGGAAGTAAAGTTCTCCAAGAACAGTCGTGTGGACTTTGTGTTGACGACGTATGATCACGATGGCACCATTGCCCATGAGAAATACGTCGAAGTTAAAAGTGTCACTCTAGCACTGAGCGATAGTGCAGACACTTTGTCACGCTGCGCTATGTTTCCAGATACAGTGTCAATTCGAGCTCAAAAACACGTTGCAGAGCTGACGAAGTTATTACAGGATCAGATTGAGACAGAAGCAAGTAATGAGAAGGTTAGTGGAGCCATTATTTTTTTGGTGCAGCGCGATGATTGCAACGGGTTTGCGCCGTCTGTGCTGCACGACAAAAAGTTTGCTAGCCTGTGCACAGTAGCTAAGAAGAAGGGTGTTCAACTGCTAGGCTACTCGTGCGCATTGATTCCAGACGAGAAAAAATTATCCGGAATTGTGCAACTTTTAGGACCTCTGTCGTTACGATCAGCCGAGTAATAATCTTACCGCAATGACAATCCCAGAGATCAATACTCCCATGGTAGCGCCTACTGCTATAACGCATGTTAGACACTGGGTAGACGAACAAAAATTCCGAATTTTGATGGTTCAAATCTTATCAGCAGTCAGTACTTTTTCTTTATATGAATCTGTAGTTTTATTGTTCGTCTTAGTGGAAGATCTTGATGTGTTAAAGTATAAATTAATGAGCTCTGAATGTGTATATACTTTCCTCTTTATAACGATTGGATAATATGATGCTTTACGTTTAAAAGCCGGATACTTGTTAAGCCAATCATGGGTACTTTGATGTGCTCTACACCATGCTGTCCCATGCCGACACGTAGCTTCACTCTTTGCCAACGTTGTCGTCAAGGCACTTAGACAATAGCAACTAGCGACAGGATGCTGACAGATCTACAGATAATAGCCGTTATCGTCACTGGTGTGACAGCAGTGCTAGTATACATGGCAGCACGTGTTCTCATGCCGCAAAAGACGGACGAAGTAGACGAGTCTTTACAGGCAATGATCAACGGCTTTGACTTTGCGCTGCCTGAGGAAGTCGAGCTATACCGCAAAGGCAAGGAGGAACACCCCGACGACTTAGATAAATGCTTCCAGCTTCTCTTTCGTCGTGCTGTGGCTGACATTCCACTCATTCGCAAGATTCAGTCAGAGAGTTCCGGTATTCAGCGTTTAAAAAAAAACGACATTCTCAAAGACGGGTCGTATCTCAGCTACAAGCTGGCCGAAGAATTAATCAACGATGAGATTAACGAAGTGCGCAAAGAAGCTGAAGAACTTAAGCCAGGTTCGTTCTTTAGATGTGCCGTATCTTGCGCATGTTACTAAACGCATTTGATTGTTGCTGGACAATGTAGGTGAAGGTTGGCCAGACAAGATATTTCCACAAGCCGTTCAATTTATGAATCAGCTTGCTGAACAGCAAGCGGCATTGCAGCGTAAAGAAGTTGAAGCACAGGTTAAAGCCATGCAAGCCGCTCGTGCTCAAGCTATGGCAACAGCACTTGCTGCCGAGGTTGCTGTCAAGAATATCGAAGCACAGGTGGCAGCCAAAGAGAAGCAGGAAAAAAAGATTCGGAAGAGAAAGTAGGCGTTATGACATGGTCGAAGCAGCTTCTCTAGTGTTTCTGTCCGATGTCGTTGCTTCGATCTATTTTATGAGATAGACAGTTCCATTTGATCAAATTTTGCGTCATTCAAACCGGTTTGATGGCCTTCAGTGTCAATCTTGGCTGCCACAAATGCTGCTTGTAAACTCATATTGACAGACGCGATATGAGCTTGAGTAGCTGCTTGAATCTTTTGCACTTCACCGTGAATCGATAAGTCGAATGAACAAGGTGCACGTGTTTCCTTCTTATCCGTGCTGAGTGTCTGCACCGACATATTCACCTTGCTGTTCATCTCGCAGCGCACATGAATTCGTTGGAGCTCATGACTAGTAATAGCTTGAGCTTTTTGCCGTCTCTCATGACTTAGAATTCGCTCTTCTTTAGATGAAAAGGCCCAATCACCGAAATCCAGTGCCTCATAGATATAGTAGCGATGGCGCAATGGTGCTGATGCTAGTGTGGTCTGACCTGACGTGCCGTCTGAAAAGAGGAACGAGCATTTTTCACCATGCGGATCAATTTGAAGGATTGTGCGATCTGCAAACGCCACACGAATTCGACCATCACGAAACGCACGAAAGCGACCGAGCTCATTCTTGGCTTCCTCGATTATTTCGATCTCGTCAGATTGCGTAAAAGCCGATGACAAGGCACTTAGGTTATGCATTCGAGCTGTGTCTTTAAAAGCCTGAAGCACATAATCGATGTGCTGACACAGCGATGTGATTGAACCACTTAAGCAGCTATAGCTGACTGTAGTTGGCGGTGGAATTGTTTCGCGTGTGAAGCGATGCCGAGATTGTCCACGATCGTCATATAAAGTGAAAAAGCCACCACATGCTGTCAATAATGAGCTTTTACAATCAAATTGAACCTATTGACGCAAAGATTGAGTCAATGCACGTAAAGAAGAAATTAAATCTCACACTTACCACAACTTCTGGCTGGAGGTTATACATTCTGCGATCAATAAACACCATTGTGTTATCACCGAGAATCTCGGCCACAACACGCTTGTACATATATTTTGAAGGCTTTGTAGCAACACGCAGTATCTCGACTAATGGCAAACAATCACTTCGACTTTCGTTACATTCAGTGTCATTGAGTCGCGTGGCAATGACCGGGAACGATGGTCGTGCAGCAAATGCCCCATTCCTCGGCCATTGTGATACTGAAATGCTCTTATCGTCATACTCCATTTCTGCGTTCCGGTCTTGATCCCAAGCATCTTTTGCTGCCAAAAGAAATTTTACTGGAAACTGGAAGCTTTCTGGCGTCTCATTTACAGCAAAGGACTGATGAATCGTTGTGTAGTATGCGTAGCTACTGCTCTCGTCTAAGTCTTCATCTGACATTTTTACTTCCAAAACGCAAAAAATATCAACGAGCTTGCCACTGAGATGCAGCTGCACTTTAGCTGAACCATCGATCGAGTGTATCTCCAAGCACTTCTTCTGGTCATTATACAGCTTTGAAACATTTGTCTTTCCCTCAAAACATGGCCAAGTTGCTCGTGGTGCTCGTACTCGATGCTGACGTCGTACAGTGCTCGTGTCCATAAGCTGCAGACACACATACGGTGCGTGAAGCGAAAGTCTGTTGCGAAAATTTAGTGTGTCAAGCACAAAGGGGCGATGGCTTGAAAGTGCAGTTGGCGTCAAGTGTCTAGTGCGAGTCCCGTCGGGGTGGATGTAGGAGTACGTGTGACCTGAGGCTTCGAGAACAATGATGTGCGTCTCGAGTGCGTTGCGCTGGAAGCATCCGATAGCAGATCCATCCATCAGCAGCACGCATCGACGGCGTTTCGCTCCCTGCATTGAAGTTCTCAACGCTAATACATAAATTCCAATACGTCAGACATTATTAGGCTTAAAAGCATTTAGAAAGTGAAGTTTAAGGATGACCGCAAATTTTGAGAGAAAATGAAAGGAAGTTGAGACTTTATCGACGGCTTTTGCTCACAAAGAAATTTCATCAGTCGTTTCGAATAAGCTGTGCGTCACGCTGCATTACATATTGATTAGTCTACCGCCTTTGAATGGGTGGCATGCATGGCGGAGACATCACGTTGCGATAAGCTTATCTATGATTTCTCTCGAGTTCCCAGATGCAATAAAGCGTATTATCCGTGGATGCAATAAACAACTTCTGCAGAAATTTGGAACAGCATCTCGATAGAAGGCCCCGCACGAGAGTACATATATGAGCGCCGAATTGCATCATATAACAACTGCGAAAATGCACCAATAATGATGTAACTAGTATCTGATGAAGTGAAAGGGAACCTCACACCGATTTAGCGGCAATTTGGCAATATTTATTTGGTGCCAGTGCTGCTTGTTACCTGGTGCACCATCTGCCTTTGCTTTCTCACTAGAAGAAACAGAGTAGCACAGCGCAAAGCGCTTCACTTGGCCCCGGGCTTGTTTAAGTCTCAGACTAGGTGGACTGCTCTGCTCTATCAGTAAGCTCATGAGGGATGTTAACAGCAAAAAAGGGAGAAGAAAGCGCTAACTTTATCGCCTACGTCGTGCTTTGTACTTCACAATGTCAATTCTCAAACGAAGGTTGAGTCTGACGTCAGCTTCACTATAGCGGGCTTACGAGGCTGTGAGATGGAAGTGTCAACGTGCCTTCACCATCCAGTCTGCAAATTAAACAGGGCACTCGACGACATTTTCGTCAGCGTTCAATAACTTAGAGGTTCAACTAATAGGGTATCTACCGTATTGTGGTGTATGTACTCCCTTAAACGATTATCTCTAAAGTCAGTGACGCCAAAGTATGGTACTTTTATAAAGTAGCATGGTGATTGCTGGTTCGAATGATCGACAAGTCTTTGAATACGAGGGCTTCGGAGGATATGTGGGCTGCTAGCTTCACACTATGTAGCACACAGACTTAATTTTTGTAGATAGCTTAGCTCACACAACTCAAAAGAAGTGTCATTTTTGAAGTAGAAGTGCAAACTTAGTAACTTGTCACTTTGGCTGTACTCGGTTCCGCCCCTGGGCTTCGCAACCGCTCCTACTTTGTGCATCTACTAACGCGAAGTCGCTGGGCCAAAGTTAATTAGTGCAGGACGCACAGCAATCTGGCTGCACTCAGCAAATGAGTTGTTGGAAACACTCTTTCATCTGCGAGGGCAAAATGAATGTTGTTCACCTGTTGAGTATCTGGCCTTGAAACAAGATAAGCTTTGTAACTCATGTTTATGGTCGGTTCGGTCCGGAAAGGATAACACACATGGCAGTCCTGGGGCTGAAAGTAGTATTGCTTACCTTGTAGTGAAAACCAGCTTCGAAACTACGTTGGTGATACACTCAGTCACATCTTAATTAGACTCTTTTGGACACTCAACCGGCTCTTAATTGAGGCCGATTCGTTTGCGTTCGGCTCTGCAAGGGAAGGTACAGCAAAAATCTTTCTCGAAAAGTGAGGCTGAGATTGGCATGGATTTACCAATGCGCCAGAAGGAACATCATAACGTCGCGCTTGTAGGCTCCGAGTTAGGATGCTGCGGGCGGCATTGGGCACTTCAGAGCAGAACACTGCAGAAGAGGCTATATATGCCCGACCTGGGTCATTTTAAGGCGGTAGATGCCGCAGATGATCGTAGGCGTGTTGTAATGGGGTTAGACATACCCTGGTAACAGGGGTGTGTCACACCAGATGGGTATGGTGTGACCACACCCAAACAAGAATACGGTACGGGGCTGGTAGCCATCAGGAAAACATGTCTTTTGATTTTACTATACACATTTTGGAAAATCTATACAGTTAAAATTAGGTGGTTTTGCCGCAGATAAACATAAATGAAAATCAGTTTTGGATTAAAACGGAAGAGTTAATTAATTTTGGGTTAAGATTGTGATTACTCCTGAAGTAAGCGGGTTGCGATCCGCTAAACTCGTACTTGTTCTAAGTATCGAACGAAAGCTCGGTGACCCAACTGACGCTTCCTCTAAGCACAAAGCTACGGAAGCCCCGCTGCACTTTGTAGGGCTTGTAGTCGATCTACGCCTGAGTCGTTACGACTGATCCTCGGTGAGGAACAATCTTCCTCTTTGCCCTAGGGAATGCAGGACGGGCTTAATAAGCTAATGTCCTGGCTTGGCCCTGAGGGCGTGCAACACGTTGCTGCGCAAGGCCCCGAGACAATCGATGCGCGTCTAGAGGCGTTTTTAAATTGCGAAAACGCGCTGCTAGAGCACCAGCAGAAGATGTCTATATCATTTGCGTCTATGACGCCACCGTCAGTGACGGATGATTTTCCCCGCCCTAAGCCGTTCATGGTGAGCGTTAAGGTCTTCGAGGGGAAGGATGGAGAGAATCTCCTGCTCTGGGTGAGAGAGGTCGAGATGGCCATCGCGTTCGCCATGCTCCAGACCGAGCAGCAGCGCGTGGCGCTAGCCATCTCAAAGCTCGGTGGTCGAGCACGAGAATGGGCAATGACGTGCGGCACTTCGGTCGGAGCTGCGTTTCCCTCCTGGGCGGAGCTGAAATCGCAGCTCTCACGAGTGTTCTCGCCGCCTAACCAAGCATATAGCGTGCGAGCGCGTTTTCTTGCCGCCCGACAGGGCAACAAGGAAAAGGTGGACATTGTCCAAGAGATGCGTAATCTCATTATCGGGATGGCAGCAGATCCCCTACCTGAGACGATTACAGTGACCGTGTTTATGGAAGGCCTCCGCACTGGCGTGGCCAGAATGAAAGTCTTCCGTGTGCATCCATCTTCATTTGAAGAGGCCGTGAATGTAGCATTGAATGCCAAATTCAATTTCAAGTCGGCACGACTTGGTTGGAATACACACTCCAACAGCTCGTCGAGCGGGCCTATGCCCATCGATCTCAGGAGGACGAGGGAGCAGAGCTCCGAGCTGCCGGGCAGCACGCAAACACACATTCGACGGTGTTCTGTCTGTGGAGACACCCGTCACCCTCAGAACGACAGCCCCCTACGCAAGGCGCGTCTAGGTTCTTCGAACCATCGCCCTAATGCCTACCAGTATGGTTCGTCGCGGGGAAACGGCAGCCCCCAGAAGGCGCGGGGCGACATGCTGGGGAAGAACTGAGGTCTGTTGAGCCTCAGGGAGGCATAGTTCAACAGGGCCCAGCCCCGAAGAGCTCCGTGCTCTTGAACACGGAGCGTGTATGCAAG
>NW_020189586.1:478301-479228 GCF_900000015.1 Plasmopara halstedii
AAATAGCAACATGGCGCTTCAGTGCCTCGGCGTCTCAGCGCAGACGCTGTGAAGAACGTCTTCGGTAACGCGTTTCACCCTTTCGGATTGACCATCGGTCTGCGGATGATCCGCTGTCGACATATCAAACTTGGTGCCGAGCACCTTGAAGCTAGTCAACCAATCCATTTCCCGTGAGACGGGGGTCTCTATCAGAAATAATCGACTCCGGGAGTCCGTGTTGACGGAAAACACGATCAACAAACCCGTTCCGAAGGTGATGGGTGTCTCCACAGACAAAACACCGTCGAATGTGTGTATGCTGCTGCAGCTCGGAGCTCTACTCCCTCGTCCTCGGCATAGCTAAGTTCCATGGGCATAGGCCCGCTCGACGAGATGTTGGAGTGTGCATTCCAATCAAGTCGTGCGACTTGAAATTAAATTCGGCGTTCAATGCCACATTCACCGCCTCTTCAAACGAGGACGGATGCACACGGAATATTTCATTCTGGCCACGCCAGTGCGGAGGCCTTCCATACAGACGGTCACTGTGACCGCCTCCGGGAGGGAATCTGCTGCCATCCCGCTGTTGAGAGTTCCCATCTCTTGGACAAAGTCCACCAATTCCTTGTTGCTCTGTCGGGCGGCAAGTAAACGCAATCGTACGCGATACGCCTGATTAGGCGGCGAGAAGACTCGGGAGAGCTGCAATTTCAGCTCCGTCTAGGAGGGAAACGCAGTTTCGGTTGAAGTGCCGCACGTCAGTGCTCATTCTCGCGCTCGACCACCGAGCTTTGAGATGGCTAGCGCTACGCGCTGTTGCTTGGTCTGGAGCATGGCGGATGCGATGGCCATCTCGACCTCTCTCAATCAGAGCAGGTGATTCTTTCCATCCTTCCCCTCGAAGACCTTAACGCTCACCATGAGCGGCTTAGGGCGGGGAATATC
>NW_020189586.1:479238-479836 GCF_900000015.1 Plasmopara halstedii
CCGTCACCGGCGGCGGCGTCATAGACGCAAATGATGCAGGCATCTTGGTGCTCTAGCAGCGCGTTTTCGTAATTTAAAAACACCTTTAGACGCGCAGATTGCGTCGGAGCCTTGCGCAACAAGGTGTTGCACGCCCTCAGGGCCAAGCAAGGACATCAGCTTGTTAAGCCCGTCCTGCATGTCCTGGGGCAAAGTGGAAAATTCCTCCATCCTCACAGAGGATCAGTCTAAACGACGCAGGTGTAGATTGACTACAAGTGCTACCAAGTGCAGCGGGGCTGCCGTAGCTTAGAGATTGAGGAAGCGTAATTTAGGTCACCGACCTTTCGTCTTATACTTAGAACAAGTACGAGTTAGCGGATCGCAATCCGCTCACTCCAAGAGTAATTATTGCCTTACCCAAGGCTAATAACTCTTCCTTTTGAAAGTCAAATTTGATTTTTATTTATCTTTTTTATCCTAATTTTGAATTAAGATTTTCTTAAATATACTTATTTATAGTAAAATCTAAATACATGCATAACTACTGGCTACCTAGAAACATACCGTATTCTTGTTTGGGTGCAGTCACACCATGCACATCTCGCGTGACACACAC
>NW_020189586.1:479846-481107 GCF_900000015.1 Plasmopara halstedii
GCTGCTAATATATCAAGTTACATATATTTGTGGCGCTTCCAGACATGCTACAGCGTTTCTGTTTAGACCAGGCGCATCATTTTAAAGCGACAACAATGGTTATCGCACTCAAACCTTCGTCAGGTTATCAGCAGCTGAGATATCAAGTCTGATGCTTTTTAGCACTTCCTTACGTGCTACGGTGATCCTGAGTAGACCACACGTATCATTTTGACGCACGGCAACGGATATTGCACTCAACCGTTCGTCACGTTGTCAGTAGCTGAGCTGTCTAGTCGAATGTGTGTAAAAGCGGTTCCAGACGTGCTACAGCGTTTCACATCATTTTAACGCGACAACAATGATTATCGCACTCAAACCTTCGTCAGGTTATCAGCAGCTAAGATATCAAGTCTGATGCTTTTTAGCACTCCCATACGTGCAATGGCGATCCTGATTAAACCAGACGTATCATTTTACAGCGGCGGCAACGGATATTGCACCTAACGGTTCGTCACGTTGTCAGTAGCTGAGATATCAAGTCAATTACGTTTTAGCGCTTCCTACCGTGCTACGGCGATCCCTATTAAACCAGACACATCAAGTTGACGCGGCGGCAAGGGATGTTGCGCACAAACGTTCGTCACGTTGTCAGTAGCTGATGTCAAGCCATATATGTTTCTGGCTCTTCCAGAAGTGCTACAGCGCTCCTGATCAAACAAGACGCATCAATTTGACGAAGCATCAACAATCAACACACTCAAACGTTCGTCACGTTGACAGCTGCTAATGTATCAAGTCACATATGTCTGTGGCGCTTTCAGAAGGGCTACAGCGTATCTGGTTATATCAGACGCATCCGTTAGACGCAGCGGCAACGGTTACCGCGCTCAAACGTTCATCACGTTGTCAGAAGCTATGATATCAACTCACATATGTTTGTGGCGCTTGTAGACGTGCTACAGCGTATCTAAATACAGTAGACGCATCTGTTGACGCGGCAGCAACAGCTAACGCACTCAAACGTACGTATTGTTGTCACCATCTGAGATATCAAGTCACATATGTTTGTGGCGCTTCCAGAAGTGCTATAGCGTTCCTGATTGAACCCGACACATCCGTTTGACGCGGCGGCAACGGTTACAGCACTCAAACGTTGGTCACGTTGTGACCATCTGAGATATCAAGTCACATATGTTTATGGCGCTTCCAGAAGTGCTACAACGTATCTAAGTACAGTAGACGCATCTGTTGACGCGGCAGCAATAGCTAACGCACTCAA
>NW_020189586.1:481544-481775 GCF_900000015.1 Plasmopara halstedii
GAATATATCAAGTCACATATGTTTGTGGCGCCTCCAGAAGTGCTATAGCGTTCCTGATTGAGCCCGACACATCCATTTGACGCGGCGGCAACGGTTACAGCACTCAAACGTTGGTCACGTTGTAACCATCTTAGATATATAGTCACATATGTTTGTGGCGCTTCCAGACATAATACAGCGTTCCTGATTAAACCAGACACATCCGTTTGACGCGGCGGCAACGGATACAGC
>NW_020189586.1:481826-483608 GCF_900000015.1 Plasmopara halstedii
CGTCTGGAATCGCTTTTACATACAATCGACTTGATATCTCAGCTACTGACAACGTGACGACAGCTGGGTGCGAAATTTATTGCCGATGCCTTAAAATGATGTTTCTGGTTTCATCAGGATCGTCCTAGCAGGTTTGGAAGTGCTAACACGCATCAGACTTGATATCTCAGCTGCTAACAACCTGACGAATGTTTGTGTGCAATAACAGCTGCCGCCGCGTCGACTTGATGTGTCTGGTTTAATCAGGATCGCCGTAGCACGGTACGAAGCGATAAAACGTAATTGAGTTGATATCTCAGCTATTGACAACGTGACGAACAGTTGGGTGCAATATCCGTTGCCGCCGCGTCAAAATGATGCGTCTTGTTTATTCATGATCACCATAGCACGTATGGGAGTGCTAAAAAACATCAGACTCTATATCGCAGCTGCTGACAACCTGACGAGCGTTTTAGTGCGATAACCATTGTTGTCGCGTTAAAATGATGTGTCTGGTTTAAACAGAAACGCTGTAGCACGTCTGGAACCGCTTTTACACACATTCGACTAGATATCTCAGCTACTGGCAACGTGACGAACGGCCGGGTGCGAAATCCATTGCCGCCACCTAAAAATGATGTGTCTGGTTTAACCAGGATGGCCAGCACGTATGGAAGTGCTAAAACGCGTCAGGCTTGACATATCAGCTGCTGACAACATGAAAAACGTTTGAGTGCGATTCCGTTGCCGCGCGTTCTAATATTCATCTGGCGGGTGCGGCGTTTTTCGCCCGTTTTGCCGAGGGTGTGGGATGTGCTTCCGTGATGCTGCGGACGTTCTGTCTGGATTCGCACTGCGTGCAGGAGATGAGGAAGGGCTCAGTCCGCGGGCGCTCTCGAGACCAGCGAGCTGGGGTTTTTTCCTGTCATAGACACAGGGCTCATTGAGCGAAGAATGCGTGAAGAAGGGCTGGGAACGAAACGGTGTCTTAAACACGCGAGCCTCGTACGAGGCGACAGTTAAATGTGATTTTTGGGTATTCACCATTTTGATGTGGGTGAGTCTAACGGGGTTACACGTTCTCTTGTATAAAAGGGTGGGTCACACAAGATGGTGCGATCGTACAAAGGTGTGGATTACACAAGTTGGTGGTATCACACAATGGTGTGGCCACACCGTAACAAGAATTCTCGGCAGGATTGCATATTAAATAGGTTTTACAATTTAACTAGAAAACGCTAAAGTTTTAGATATAACAAATATATACAGTGTCAGTTTTGGTCTAAATGAGTAAATTTGCCCTGGTTTAAGGTTCTGCGGGTTGCGATTCGCTACACTCATACTGATTCTAGTATAGAACGTATGGTCGGTGACCTTAGTAAGCTTCCTCTCAGCAACGAGCTACGGCAGCCTGCTGCAGAAAGGGTATGCGCTGTCTGATGATGCCAGGCATATCTTTTCAGTCTATGTTTGTGCGAAGTACAGCAGCGAAAGCTATCAATACCTGTTTGAATTCATCGCACTTGTAGGCAAGTGTTCACCAGATTCATTTTATGGTAAATATGCGTGTGCAATGGACACAGAAAAGATCACTGTCTGTATTCCCGAGGTTTTACTTTAATTTGAGAAGGAAGGAATGTAGAGAATTCAACGCTTGGTCACGACTTTATCAAGCTTCCAAATATTCTCGGGCGCCAAACTACATGTTATTTATGCGGCTAGCGACGAAGACAATACTTAGCACGTAGTGTGACGGGGCACACGGCACCTTGCACAGAGGAAGCTTGACTTCCAAGAGTATAC
>NW_020189586.1:483618-483751 GCF_900000015.1 Plasmopara halstedii
TGAAAGTCTCTGCACCGACCGGCCTCTCGCATAAGTGAGCGCGACTTTCCCTCTTGAAGTTGCAACTGCAACAACGGGTGCGAATTGTGCCAAACGTTGGCGCAAAGTAGTGCAGCTTGCAGGGCGACGGGGT
>NW_020189586.1:483761-483841 GCF_900000015.1 Plasmopara halstedii
AGCTGATGTAAGTTTGGTACGGCAGCTCACAGTTCGGGTACCGAAGTAGGTACGCGTCAAGCGTCTCGACGAGATTCGCA
>NW_020189586.1:491255-492369 GCF_900000015.1 Plasmopara halstedii
ACTTCTTCGCGTCATATATAACTTGAAGGTGAAGTGTAAACCGGGAAAGCAGAATGCTTTGGCTGATGCGTTTCACGCAGACCAGACTATGAGCTTGCTCATGTTACAACTGTAACGTCGTCTGTGACGGATTTGATCCACACCGCGTATGCGGATGATGGTATGTGTGTAGCGCTGCTACGGGCTCTCAAGTGCAAGGGTTTGGAGACTCGGACAAGAAATTGTCACCAAGACTGCGTGCACGATTGCATCGATATTCGTTGAGCAACAGCTTGCTATATTATAGCGCCGATTCAACAGATACACCACGAATTGTGGTTCCTCATGATGAGAATTTGAAATATCGCATCCTCTATGAGGCTCACGACACGCCACTCAGTGGTAATCTCGGTCGTGAGAAAACGTACAACTCTGTGTGTCAGGCCCAAGCTGTAAAAATGGACGAGCACCTATGTGCGCACGTGTGAGACGTTCAACGGGTGAAACCCTATCCAAAATGCAGCTGCGCCGCTGGTCAGCTTACCGGTACCCACTGAGAGCTAACAGTCCATGTGTTTGGACTTTATGTTTGGTCTACCGAAAGGATCGGCCGGCAACACGGGTGTCGTGGTATTCGTCGACCGGCTGAGTAAGATGGCTTATTTGACGGTTCCAGACCCCATCGCCGAAGGCGGTACAGCAACGCTATTCGTGGATCGTGCTTTCCGACAACACGGACTCCCAGAGTCGATTGTCTCTGATTGAGACCCCCGTTTCACGAGAAAATTCTGGTCGACTATTGTTAAGGTGCTCGACGCCAAGTTAGATATGTCGACGGCGGATCATCCGCAGACCGATAGTCAAACCGAAAGGGTGATTCGCGTCATCGAAGAAGTTCTTCGCAGCGTCTGCGCTGATACACCAAGGCTCTGGAGCGCCATGTTGCCACTCGGAGAGTTTGCGCTGAACAATGCAGTGCATTTGTCTACCGGCTACACGCCGTTCTACGTGAACGTTATAGATCACCCTCGCGTCTCGCTGACGCCGCCATCCAATGGCTCGGGGATTGGTGGGGGAGGAATAGCCGAACGGCTAGCTGATGTCAGCCTTCTCACCATCCGCAAAGAAGTCGATG
>NW_020189586.1:492379-492767 GCF_900000015.1 Plasmopara halstedii
AACGAGGAAATAAACTCATCATCGCTTCTATTTGAAACTGTCTTGGAAGAAGCCAAGAGAGTGCTGAACGCACGAAGTGGATCGTCGATCCTACGGAATCCCTTAGGTTCGTACTATCCTTTGGTAAAGGAATATTAAGATGTCGTCTTCAAAGACCCGCCTTCGGTCCTGCCTCTGGGCTGAGGTGTGCGTCATGATATCAACCTGTTTCCGGGAACCAAATACTGCACAACACGCCAATCACCCCTGTCCAAGGAGCAGTTCAACGTCTTTAACGTCTTTTCCGTGCAAAGCACGAGGAAGAGAAGGTACGTGAGAGCAAGTCTCTCATTCGACACCCACCTTTTGTGTTCGGAAGCCGAACGGCAAGTGGCGTATCGTTCATGCT
>NW_020189586.1:492777-497428 GCF_900000015.1 Plasmopara halstedii
TTCCAATCAATCCATGGCTTATGGTGTTCCAACCATGCCATACCAAGAATAAGGTCATACCTTGCATCCATAGTTTTCCACGCTATCAAAGTCAAGAACTGGACTCCGAGGTCCACAGGGACCGTCGGTATAGTGACACAAGTCCCCCTCGCTAAGCGAACAGTGACGTTGTCAACCGCGCTTCCAGCGACTTAGCATACAGCTAGTTTCCTTTTATTGTGGAGCGTCGAGCATGATTTCCCGCTGCCCTGAAATCGATCAGAATCTTCCATGGCTTCTCAAAGCCCTCCACGGTCTTACGACCAGCAAACCCGGCTTGCACACACGTTCCGTGTTCAAGAGCAGGGAGCTCTTCAGGGCTGAGCCCTGCTGCCTTCTACCTCTTTGAGGCTCAACAGAACCCAGTTCTTCCCCAAGATGGCGCCTTTCACCGACTGGGTTTTGTTGTTTCCACGCGACAAACCATACTGGTGAGAAGCAGGCCGGTTCGATAAACCTTTATACGCCTTGCACAGGGGACAACCATTCCGAAGGTGGCGGGTGTTTCCACAGACAAAACATTGTCTGGTGTTTAAGCGCTGCCCAGCAGCTCGGAGCTCTCCCTTCTTTTTCTCAGCATAGCTGATATCCATTGACTCAGGCCCCAGTGATGTAAGTGTAGTGACACGTAACCCGATGAGCTGCTCACGTTACGAAGAAGTTGCTGCATGCCAAGATTGGTATGGTCGGACGAGGTCCGATGCATCTTGGGAAAGGCTATTCAGATGCGCATGGAGCGGCAAGTTATCCACTGTACGAAGACTGCGAAAAAAGCAGCTCTTCATCGGATGGTGTTAATAGCATCAAGGCTCAGATGGAGCAGGGAGTGGGGACGACGCTGAGTGCGTGATTTCACTGGTCTCGATAACATGTAGAACCTTTATAGAGAGAAGACGGCGATATCTGCAAGGCGCAGGGCGTCGACCCACGGTGTGTCTACCACAGACGATAGCGCACAGCTATAAACCATTGCCAACAGTATGATGGGAGAGGTAGACGGTGACGTCAACCTCGAGTCTATTCCCGTGGTGGACGCTCCTCTTGAACCCTTAAAAAAATTTGGCAGTGCCTTGAAAGCAGGCAATTTAGCCGAGGTGGTCATTATACTACCGAACATGGAGACTAACCCGTTGTCGCTTCTGGATGAAGCTGTCCAGAAGGACACCAATAGGGTGCTCAGCACACGAACTGGATCTTCTATCCCTCGGTTCCTTACTATCCCTTGGTAAAGGATTTTCACGACGTCGTCTGTTGGTCCTACCTACGGAGCAGGTGTGCGTTATGAGATTGACTTGATTTCGGGAACCAAATACTGCGTAACATGTCAATGACCGCTGCCCAAGGAGCATTGTGACGTCATTGAAGCCTTTTACGCGCGAAGCACGACGCAGGATTGATGTGTGAGAGCAAGTCTCCCCATATGATACCCATGTTTTGTGTCCGGAAGCCGAACGGCAAGTGGCGTATCGCTCACGCTCATAACAAGCTAGAGCTGCCACCAATCCGGCACAGACGCCGAATCCTAGGAATGATGTTCTTTAGATCAACACGGTTGTGTACAAAGAATAACACACTCGACTTGGTCAATGGGTATTACCAATTGCTCATGAGAGCGAGTTATATTCCGCTGACTGCGGTGAGTACTTCAAGCGGAGTTCTCTAAAAGTTGCTGGTGACGCCTCAAGTGCTGTCAAATGCACCAGCAACGTTAATCTTCTTGTGACGCAGTTGTTCAGGCCCTACCGGGCGCATGCGCAGACATACTTCGACGTCATCTTTGTCCACAGTCGTGCGGAGCAAGGGAGGACATATGAGGAAAACCACACCGTCCATTTAAGAGTGGTGCTCGAGTGCATGCATGCGCACGAATAAGCTGTATGCGTATGCAGATAACTTTATTTTCGGCGCTAAAAAATTCACCTTTCTAGGGTTTTTATTGGAAGCGTGGCCTTCGATCGGACCCTGGTAAGGTCAAGGCCAGTGTGGACTGGCCGGTTCCAAAAACCAAAAGGACTTGCGCAAGTGGTTTGGCCTCCAACATCGGAATTCATGTACCACTGGCGTTGTCAAACTCCGATCGTCTTTTTAATGTGTGCCGCATCGGACTTTGCCATCGGCTGTGCACTGCTGCAAGCAGACGCCGAGAGGCGAGAACGGGTGATCGCTTTCGACTCTTGCCAGCTTTAGGCTGCGGAGAGGAATTACCTAGTCCACGACAAGGAACTACTCGCGATGAAGTTTGCACCTGTCAAGTTTAGGGAGCACTTGCTCAGCTCCAAGCCGTTTGTGATCAACATAGATCATGCATCACCACGCACTGAGTCTCAGTCGCCTCACTTCGCGCAGAGGATGACCAGGTGGCTCTTCTTTTTTGCAGAATATAAATCCGAGGTGAAGTATAAGCCAGGAAAGAAGAATGCTTTGGCTGATGCGTTGTCACGAATCAGATTATGAGCTTGCTCATGTCACGACGATGACGTCGTCAGTGACGGATTTGATCCGCACCGCATATCTAGGTGATGATATATGTGTATCGCTGCTACAGGCCCTCTAGAGCAAGGCGGTTGTTAACTCGGACGAAAAATTGTACGCACGGTCACACCGATATATACTGCATAACGGGTTGCTGTGTTATAGCACCGATTCAACAAATCCTGTAGTTTCTCACGCTCAGGGTTTGAAATACTGTATTCTCTATCAGGCCCACGACACCCCACTCAGTGGCCATCTCGGTCATGAGGAGACGTACAGCTCTGTGAGTCGCCACTACTGATGGTCCACGATATACAAATGGACGAGCACGTATGTGCGCACGTGTGAGACTGTCAAACGGTGAAACCATCTCCGATTCTGGTGGCGCAGCCGGTCAGTTTATCAATATCCCCCTGGTGTTGGCAGTCCATGAGTATGAACTTTGTGTTTGGCCTGCCAAAGGACCCGGCGGACAACACGGGTGTGGTGGGCTTTGCGGACCGTTTGAGCAAGATGGCTCATCTTGCGGCTGTGCCGGTGTCAGCACAGCGACGCTAATTGTGGATCGTGTCTTTCGACATCATCGACTCCCAAAGTCAATTGTCGTTGACAGAAACCCACGATTGACGATGAAGTTTTGGTAGGCAATCTTTAGGGTGCTGGGCACGAGGTTGATTATATCAACAGCGGACCATCCGCAGACCGATAATCAAACTGATCGCGTGAATCGCGTCGTTGAAGACGCCCTACACAGCGTCTGCGCTGAGACGCCGAGGCGCTGGAGCTCTATGCTGCCACTTGTGGAGTTTGTTTTAAACAATGTAGTGCATGCATCTACCGGCTACACGCCGTTATATGTGATCGGGCTTGTTAATCCTTGCGTCCGTCCGTCTACCAGACTTAATGTCCTACGACACGTTCGCGATGCGACGGCTGATAGCCAAAAGAACATGCAGACGGAAGAAGCAGAAGAAATGTTGAAAAGTGTGAGATCGGAGACCTGGTCTTATAAATTGCTAAAAACCTTCTTACACGAGCAGTCTCTGTTGTGTTTAAGTCAAAGCTTCGTCCTCGGTTGGTCGGACCTTTCAAGGTCGTGGTCAAGCGAGGCCTTGTGTATACGATAAACCTTCCAAAAAGGATGGGCGCCCACCCAGCGTTTTATGTGGGCTTGTTTAAGCCGTACTGTGATCCGGCGCAAGCGAACGCGAGAGCCTTGGCAACGAGGCGGCGCCCAAAGATGCTCGGCCACATAGAAGCTGAACCAGCAACTAGTTTTGAGCACGAAGTGCAACATCACCATCTATAACGGCGTCAAGCACCCCACCGTCGCATGAAGCGACGCATTCGTCTACTCAATGGCCAGGAGCCGCCCCGACAGAGCGCGATAAGACTCAATGTGAGGCAGCCGGGGCACAACGTGCTCCAAGTTTTTTAGGTTGTCCGCGCAGCGGTATGCGGCCTCAGCTTGATGCTCAGCGGATCCCCGATCGCGACGGACTTCGTCCTCAAGAGCTCGAATGGCTTCGCGAGTCAAAGCGATCCGCATAGAAACATCGACTGTATTTGATCGACTGAAATAGTGCACGAATGACAATATGAGCGCTACAGTACCACGGATCTGATACAACATATGACATGGGGGCTTGCCCTTTTGTAGTTTGCTTTCCCATCTAAATTATTGGGACAACAATATACAGTCGATCATATCTGTTTCAGCTGATACACAATTTTAGGACCAGGAGTTTCACCCTAAGATCACGTGACAGAATTTTTTAATTTTTCAGGAAATAGCTTTTTAGATAAAAAACGGTACCCTAAACCGACACAGATGAAAGCTGTCTCCCCCACCGAGCCCTGACCCATGGGTTGGCGGCGTCAGCGGGACTTGAGGATGAATGAGCCGCCCACATACTTCACTCTGATAGAAATCGTCTAGCAGTAACCGCCAACAATTAAGTCAGCAGTCGCCACCTAACTTGTTCCCAATTAATTTTCACCACACGGCGATCGACCCAGTCGTCGTCATCCGCCGCCGACTTCACTCGACGAAAATGGTGGTGTCCACAATCACGTGGAACGTCTCGTGGGTCGACGGCATTTACAGGGTCAAATCCCGTATCTTTTGAAGTGGCGGGGG
>NW_020189586.1:502055-502175 GCF_900000015.1 Plasmopara halstedii
ATTGTGTATTTCACGGCGTTGCCCCAGAATTGGAGTGGTAAGTTGCTGGCAAACAGCATGCCTCTCGCCATACCCATGATTGTTCTGTGCATTCGTTCGGCCTTGCCATTCGACGCTTGA
>NW_020189586.1:502280-502413 GCF_900000015.1 Plasmopara halstedii
TGCTTAAACTGCTTCGCTGCTTGATCCTTAGTTTTAGCCAAATACACTCGACCATAATTCGTCTTATGGTCGACAAAGTTGATCAAGTATCTATTGCCCAATCTGTCCCTTGGTGTGATAGGGCCCTTGATAT
>NW_020189586.1:502423-502520 GCF_900000015.1 Plasmopara halstedii
ACTCTCATGAAGACTTGATTCTTCCCCAGTAGGGCACCTTGCCCCTACTGGTTGCCGGAGTTCCCCTGGCCTCGGAGGATACCGTCCACGGCGTCCT
>NW_020189586.1:502530-509467 GCF_900000015.1 Plasmopara halstedii
TTCAAGGACTAAAGTTGAAACTGTTTTTCCGAAATAAATTGCGTACATATCTAAGATGCGTACTCAAACGGATGAGTACTTAATCGGGAGGCTACTGTAACTACTGGCTACCCAGCCACGAACCTTATCCTTAATTGGGTGCAGTCACACCATGCCCATCTCGTGTGAAACACACCCCTGATACCAGGGTACGTGTAACCCCGTTACAAACGACGTCATCCTTTTTAGAAAAATTGGCGTTTGCGCCGGAATGGTGGCAGCGTTTAGCTTGTTATAAGCGTGGAGCGATACGCCACTTGCGGTTCAGCTTCCGATATTAGTTCAAGCTTGCACAAACTGTGTTTTGTTCTGCTTGCATAAGCTTTATCCTCCACTGTTCCTATATGTACTTTATCTCACTCCACTAATTTAAGTTGCACAAGCCACCTCTTCCACTGTATGGGCAAATTTTTCATAATTGGATTTCTTAACTTGTGTTGAAATCATTCATTACTACTAGTACGTATTTCGTCGTGGGATATGTAGATAAAACTTTACTCATATGCGATCGTCCTGGAACTATGGAATGTTGGAAGCAGGTCGTAACTCCTTTTGGCTTCTAGCATTGTTGGCGTGCACCAATTCATCCCCTTTGAGTTTTTCAGCGCGAAGTCGTGTGGCCAAAGGTCCCTTTGTGTGATGTGCATGGCAAATTTGTTGCCAAAATGATGTATTTTTGTAACCGAATGCGGCACGTACCCCGTTACAGGGCTCATACTGTGATGTGTCTCCATTTGTGAAGACATTTTGATTATCTATAGGGCGAAGGAAGTATCCGCATTGGTGAAAAAATTCTGCGCTCGACATAATTCTAAATGTGTTTCTTTTAGATAAGTGCAAGAAGTACTTGTTTTCGAAGGGGCTCTTGCTTTTCGTGCATTTGAAAGTTGAATCGTTGAATCGTTGAATCAAAGCTTCCTCTATAAAAGGCACAAACCAAACAGACAGCGCAAATTTGCAGTAATAAAATAATTTAAGTCGTCTCTTCTCGTAGGAAGTACTTTTGGAAATAAATGTAAAGGAAAACCTTAGATAAACCTTAGCAGTTTGAGGTATTGTGGCTAATATTTAAGGTGATTGCATCGATTGCACTAATAAAACTAGCTTTACTACACTCAAGCAAACAAGAAACGAATGACGCAGGACACTGATTTAAGCGTTACTAGGAAAACAATTCGTAAAAGCGAATAGATGTATGATAGTAAACACCTAATCATCGTCTATGAAATGCGATTCGAATGCGGAGCGATGATAAATTTACCTCTTGCTTTTGATCCGAACCATTTGTTCATTTGAGTATTCTTGCTCTTTTCGTGATAAAATAATGATGCAATTCCAAGACCAAATCGCACGACATAATCGCAAAAAGCAACATATTCCTGAATTAGCTCAAAGTAAACGGCTAGCTCTGTGCAATTTTCTATTGCACATTCAGGTCCATTCGCTCAAATCTGCCCTCATCAAAATACAAGGCTTTAACTTTGCGGCCTCCAAAAAATCGACCATTCAAGCCTGTCAAAGCTGAATCTCAAACACAATCATCAGATTTATCCACATACCATGAACCCAGACATATGCTCTCTGCATTTTCTGAACCATTGTACCTTTAGTCGCATCGTCTGCATCATGGAATTGGACGAATATTCGCACTGCTTTTTCGGGTGAAACTTTTCCGGTGTCTTCGTAAATCAAACATTTTGTAACAGGACCGTACGTCTCCGAGCATTCCTCTTTGACCTCGTCTTGCAATTCAGCATCCACTTCACCTGGTCCTACCATGTTCTAGAGTGCAAATTACAAGCTAGATGCAACAAATGTTATGAGCCATTTTGTTACCTGAAGTAACACGACTCGACTAGTCAACGGCTGGCCTTGTGAGCTTTTATCCCAGCCGCTAACTCTTCGACGTTTTTCACTGGAAGAATGGATTTCGTTGCTTATGAACCGATTGTGTCGCTGACTGTCGTAGGAGCCAAAATTTGTCTCAAGAACAATGTGGCTTTTATCGCAACCATCTTGACAATTTTTTCTAGACTCACGGTGAATCTCATTTCCATTTTTATGCAGCAGAGGTCTATGAAGGTGATCATGTCCAGACATATCTCTGCCAAAATTATCAGAACTCGACATGTTCCCACGAAGTCGAGTACTCGGACTGGACAACTCTTCTTTAGAAACTTCTGTAGATGACAGTTCAGAAGATGACAGCCCCAGGCCCCTGTTCGAACAGCCCAGTCCGCCTCGATTATCCAAAGCGTCTTCGAACTGACCCTCGATCGTAGAAATAGTCTTTTCTGAGGTTTTCAACTGATACTCCCAATCATCTTCTCGCTCACTCTCTGGTTGAGATGCTACAACTGAAGCATTTTCTTCTCTATAGCGTCACAGACGATTAGCAAAAAAGTCCTTCGTACTGACTACTAAAGAATAGCACACATTTTCTTGCGCATCCACGCCGGCATTGTCATGCCTCGTCCACGACCAGCAGGCGCTGGCAGCTTTATCGCTGGTGCTCGACCTTCTGCTAGATCCTTCACCAGTTGCTCACGCTCCAGCTTGCCCTACAAACACAACAGACCCCACAATTTGTGCATGCATATACATCGTAATTATCGTTAATATCTCCATACCTCTCTTTCCTGCTCTTTTTGGCGACGACTAAGTTCCTTTTTTACTTTTTCCATTTTTTTTCTGTCTTCCCGATCCTTGCAAAAAACTTCGTAGCTATTTGGTCGTGCTGGATGGTACTCGTCCCGATACGTGGCCTGAAAAAATTGACCTACTTCTGGGATGAGATCCACGTCCATCTCCTTCTCTTGCTTCTGCTGATGTTGTGCTAACGTCACCTTTACTTCTGTGGCTGCGACGTATCCCAGCCCTCTGCCTCCAAATCGAGAAGACGCCGTTTTCTCTTCCTGCCTGTTCAAACACGCTGTGTTGACCGTCGTCACTTCCCTAGCCAAAGTCGCCGGCTTAAATGCCAGCGGAGTAGTCGAGCGCAACGGGCTCTTGCCTCTTCCTGCTGTCAATGCAGTGGGCAGCATTAACGTGCTCTACTCGAAATAAGGGACAATCGATCAGTGTCATGAGTCCAACAGAGATACTATAAGTTCTCGTCTGTCGCCACAAAACCCTACGCTGGTAACCACTGCTGATGGTTGTGAAGTTTTCTTGTTCTTAGCTGCTTGTGGCACCATCAGTGGCGTACTGGCCCACACTTGATGGCAAGAAAATACGAAATTTCATGAGTGTAAGGAGATAACTAGTAATCCTTTAAGACGATCTACTTAAAAACAAAAATGCAGAATTTATAATCGCACCGGAGTTGGCAGACGTGAGAGAAGTCTTGGGCTTACCGTCTGCGTCAAGGGCCGAAGACGCCTTAGCGCCCTTAGCAAGCGGCAAATTAGCGTACAGATCCATGGCAGGTATAAATTAGGAAAAACGATACATGTACCGGTATTTACTGTCATAGTCTTGAGTCTCGAAAATTGTTCACTTTCTGCCATTACCAAAAAAAGCAAAGATCTTCGCTCTTTTTTGAGAAAATGCAAATTATGGTCGTGGCCGACTTTGATACTATGAAACAGATGAAACTATACAACTTTTCGAACTCTTCAATCTTCCAGTTCACCGGAAAGCACTTCATCATGAGCGTCAAAAGCCAGCTTCAGTGAAGCAGGCGTCAAACTGGAACGCTGTCTGATGCTTAACTTGGCAAAGTTCAAAGTACAGTGTGGACGTCAAAATGGACGCTCAACACCTCGAGTTCTTGCTGCCAGCCGACTTGCTCTTTTTGGATACGTCTGCCAGCTTAACTATTCAACAGTTCTCGTTCTTGAAACAAGGCTAGACCCACACGCTACGGAAGCGCGTTGCGCTTAGCACCCTGTCTCTTCTCCAGGGGAAGTGAGGATACGCCAGCAACGGCGCCAGGGCAATCATGCCAAGTGGGCACACTCCCTTGAGTTTTGTCCGTGTATCCCTTTTATCGCACGGAATTCTGATGGCAGCTCTAATGAATCAGCCGGACACTTTCCGTTCCATTTGATAGTGGGCCATCTCACGCACCATTCCTGCGTCGTGCTTTGTACGGAAGAAGGCGTCAATGACGTCGCACTGCTCCTTGGACAGGGGCCATTGGCGTTTATTTGTCCCGGAACCAGGTCGATCTCATGGTGCACACCTCGGTCTGGAGGGAGGACCGACAGTGGGTCTTTGGAGATGACGTCTTGGAATTTCGTCGCCAAAGGATAGTCCCGATTTGAAGGATTCTTCAGGATCAAAGATCCACTTCGTGCGCTCGGCACCCTCTTGGTGCCTACCAGGACAGCTTCATCCAGAAGCAATGACGAGTTGATCGTCAGTCGTATAATGACCACTTTGGCTGAGTCGCCTGCATTCAAGGCAATGCCGAACTCTTCGAGGGAAATCTCATTCAGCACAAGAAGAGCATCCACCGCAGGAATCGCCTCGAGAGTGACGTCGCCGTCTTCCTCCCCCGTCATATTGGTGACGAGGGTGTATAGCTGTACGCTATCGTCTACGGTAGACGCATCCTGGGCCAGGGTTGACACCCGGCGTCTTACAGCTAGCACACAGCGTCGCTGTCACCTCCTCGAAGAGGTTGTACGTCTCGTCGAGATCAGTGTGAACACGAACTCAGCGTCGTCCAGTGTCCCCACTTCCTACTCCACCGCAGTCCTGATGTTACTAACAACATCAGACAAAGAGCTGTTAGCACCACAGTCTTCGTCCAGTGGATAACGTGCCACTCCATGCACATCTGAAGGACCCTGCCCAAGATGCCTCGGACCTCGTCCGACCATACCACAGGTAGCAAGCAGCGACTGCCTCAAAACGTGAGCAGTGCTCAAGGATTACGTGCCACTCCACGTGCATCACTTGGGGCTCGCCTCGGTGTCTCGGCCCTTTGCCGACCATGTGGGCATGCAGCGACTTTTTTGATACTTGAGCAGTGCTTAGTGGGTTACGTGCTACTCCACGTTCAGCCCACAAGCCATGCTCAGACCTCCTGTCCGATACACCTACGGTGTTCACCAACTCGGATACTCCGATCGTCAGCACGTTGACCGTCTCGGTCCTGTGCCTACGCGAGCGGCGTATTTGCCTTCTAGCAGAGGTGACTTCATGACTCACTAAAGCTTACCTAGGAGAAGTGCGCGTAGCGCCCAAGGTCTTCGACCTCCAATTGATTCATGGCCCATGGTTTTCCAGCCATGTCATACCAAGAACGAAATCGTACCTTAAATCCAAGTCGAAGACTAGGCAGTGTTCCACGCTGTCAAAGAGAAGAAACTTGACACCGAGGTTCACAGGAACCTTCAGCACCGTGACACATGCCCCTGTCGCCAATCGAACAGTGACAATGTCACCCAACCGCCTCTTCAGCGCCTTAACTATAGCTTGTTTCCTTCTATCGTGAGTATCGAGAATTATTGCCCGACGCCCCGAAATCGATTAGGATTATCATTGGCTTCATAAAGCCCTTCACGATCGCTTCCACGACAAGCAATCTCGCCTTACATACACGTTCCATGTTCAAGATCACGGGGCTATTCGGGGATGGACGCTGCTGACATCTACCTATCTGAGGCTCTACAGAACTCAGTTCTTCCCCTGTAGGGCGCCCCGCGCCTACTGGGTGTTGTCGTAACCCCGCGACAAATCAGAAGACTGGTAAGAAGGGGGGACGTCGGCTCGATGAGCGTTGACTCCCCTTGCGCAGGTGAAGACAAAACGCCGTCGGGTGTTCGAACGCTATTTGGCAGCTCAGAGCTCTGTTTTCTCGTCCTCAGAATAGCTTAGATCCATCGGAGCAGACCCGCTCGTCGAACTGCTAGAGTGTAAATTCCAGCCAAGTTGTGCCGACTAAAAGTTGAATTCGGCATTGAATGCCACATTCACTGCTTCTTCAAAGGACGACGGGTGCACGCGGAGGACTTCCATTCTGGCCACACCGGTTCGAGGCCTTCCATAAAGGTCACAGTGACCGCCTCGGGAAGAGGATCTGTTGCCATACTGGCAATCGAAATACGCACCTCTTGGAGTCCACCAATTCCTTCTTGCTCTGTCGGGCGGCAAGACAACGCGATCGCACATGATATGCCTGGTTAGGCGGCGAGAACACTCGTGAAAGCTGCAGCTTCAGCTCCGTCCAGGAGGAAAACGCTGTTCCAACCGAAGTGTCACACGTCAGTGCCCATCGACTCTCGAGCTTGGAGATAGCTACGCCACGCGCTCGGTCTGGAGCATGGTGGACGCCATGACTATCTCGACCTCTCTTACCCAGAGCAGGAGATTATCTCAATCCTTATCCTCGAAAGTCTAAACGCTCACCATGAGCGGCCTTGGTCGGGGGAGGGGGGGTCACCCATCGTCGACGCCAACATAGTCTGCTCTAGGTGGTCTAGCAGAACATCTTCATAGCTCGAAAACGCCTCTAGGACCGCTGATCTTTTCGGGTCCTTGCGAAGCGTTGTGTTGCACGCCCTCAGGGCTTAGCAGATACATCAGCTTTTCAAGCCCGCTCTGCATGCCCTGGGACAAATGAGAGAACTGCTTCATCTTCACAGAGGGTAAGTCGTAAAGACAAAGGTGTAGATTGGCTGCAAGTGTTACCAAGTGCAGCGGGGCTGCCGTAGCTCTTTCGATTAGAGGAAGCTTGGTTAAGCTCAGTGACCTTCGTTCTATTCTAAAAACCAGTACGAGTGTAGCGGATCGCAATCCACTAATAACTACAACCTTAACCTAAGGCCAATTAACTCTTCCGTTTGAAAGGTAAACTGTATTATTCGGCTTTATTATCGGCAAAGCCGCCTATATCTATATCTATATCTATATCTATATCTATATCTATATCTATATCTATATCTAT
>NW_020189586.1:509477-509571 GCF_900000015.1 Plasmopara halstedii
GCTCGAGCACACTAAAATAGCTGCTAGTAGTGACAACAGTTACATCCTTGGGGCGTTCCTTGGTGGTGAGATGCGAGAAATCATCTGCACTTCG
>NW_020189586.1:509581-509653 GCF_900000015.1 Plasmopara halstedii
ATGAGCAACATGGGTCCTTCTCGGGTGGCTTTGAGCTTGGTACCGTCTGGAATGGTACAACTGATGTCTATT
>NW_020189586.1:509663-509887 GCF_900000015.1 Plasmopara halstedii
AATTTCATTTGCAGAATTCACATTAACTCCTTCAATACTTGATCCCGTATCTCCATCCCTTGTTGGATCTTACTATAAATAGATAATTCCTCTTCAGCGGATGCTTTAACATAAGCATTAGGCACATTTCCGTGTGTAGCTGGTACCTTCCAGTGTTGCGTCATTACCAATATCACTTTGGCAGTGATCATTTCCATGACAGGCGCATATGTAAACATGAAATC
>NW_020189586.1:509897-510004 GCF_900000015.1 Plasmopara halstedii
CGAGTGGTAATAATCACCTTATTTGAGCCATGTAGGTAAACTATGTATTCTTTAATTTCTTCTGAAATCCCCAGGATGGTACCTGACTCTGAACGCTTCTTTAGAGT
>NW_020189586.1:510252-510370 GCF_900000015.1 Plasmopara halstedii
CGAGGTACAAATAATGTTCTGTCCATGACCTGAATTTCTCCTTTTTTGATAATAAAATTCTTGTAGCTTGGGCGGTTGATATCTTGCACGCAAAAGCCTTGGTGAGTTGGTCAATAGC
>NW_020189586.1:510380-510679 GCF_900000015.1 Plasmopara halstedii
ATTTTCAAGTAAATGTATTATGCTTGTAGCTAGCTAATTATGCAAATCGTTGGTAGTTTCATAACTCCTCCTGGTTTACTTAGGTACGACATAACTTGTTTCCAACACTCCTCCCTCGGTGTGCTGTACATCGTCCACGAGACCACAAAGCGCGCGAAGTTCTCCAAGTTTAGTCACCGACAAAGCCTTTGCCATCAAATCGGCCTTCATTTCTTCACTCTGTACGTATTTCACCTCCAATATTCCGTTTCTGATGCGTTCTTGTACATATTTGTAGCGTATATCGACATGCTTGAGTT
>NW_020189586.1:511386-511522 GCF_900000015.1 Plasmopara halstedii
CCAGATTTCTTATTGTTCTTCTTATTCCAAGCTTGGACTTCTTTATCACTTCGATTTCCTTGTCTCCTAATGAGTGCAGGTCATCCATTGCTCCTCCATCGTCCTGATTTTGGAGCACATTCTGCGCTCTCGCTTG
>NW_020189586.1:511532-511930 GCF_900000015.1 Plasmopara halstedii
TTGTCACATAAATCAGCGCTCTCGTACCCTGGGAAATCGGCACGTACCAACGTCGCAACACCGGCGCTCCGGGCGGATGTTGTGTGTTGGTGAGTGCTGTTGTCGTCGGTGACAAATACCTTGTGTTGGAACGAAGCGTCAAGATGGAATTTAAATGTAGAAAATTGAGTTTGGTCGCGAAACTTGTGGTCTCTTGGATACATGAAATGGAGTACTTGGACAATAAGTGTTCAATAAATAAATGACCATTTTTCTTGATCCCGTTGGTGTTGACTGATAATGCAGTGACACCAATTCACGAGATCTCGGTTTGTGCAGCAACTTTAGCAAAGCAGAGGATCTGCAACAAGACTGGTCTGTCCATCGACTAGTTGGAGCTGGAGAACTGCGGTATCGTC
>NW_020189586.1:511940-513900 GCF_900000015.1 Plasmopara halstedii
AGATAAGCACGAGCGTCGAGCTCCGCGCACGCTATCAGTGACGAGTGACCTCGTTGAGAATGTGGAGGTGGTCGACTACGTCTGTTACTCCTTTTCCCGCATAGGTTGACGAGAAAGGCGAGCTGCGCCAGTGGCGTGATACGAGCCCTGCTCGCGCCTTCCGGACCCCATGTCCGTTTCCTGACTCCTCGTCACCTGGGAGACGTGGTGTAATCACCAATTACCTCAACGGGGCACAGAGACGGCAGCTGGAAGCTATCCGTAAGGCGGCTCTGATGCGGGCCCATCCACGTCCGGTCATTGACCCTCGTGTGGAATATGGCTTCCGCCCGGCGGATCCCGCTGTGGAAGCGAAGAACGCGGTAATTCGATCGTTACGCGCCCATATCATCGGACCCCCCTCCATGACGGAAGATGAGCTTGCCAAACGGTAAGCTCTTCGAGATCGTTTCTTGGATCCACGAAAATTTTCGTTGGGAGCTTATCGCACTCGTCTGATGGCTCAACGAGGTGGCTCTCGGTGTACCCGCAATGCGGACAATACCTGTAGTGCTCGCCCCTTGTTTAAGTGCTACAGATGACAAAGCGCACTTTGAGCGATGGGTGCAACGGCACCGGAAGCTTTCCTCACTGTATAACTTACAGTTGAGCCACAAGGAAGTGGACGTGCGTATGGAGCGACACCTCCGATATGAATTTGCGAAACTCAAGGCACGCCACCGACTTTCTTCGGATTGTCGCTCTGCGATGTATGGGTCAACCCCAAGCGCTCCCACGAGCTCTGTGTCTGCGACCGCAAGAGCTAAGGGCAACAGCTTGAGCTCAGCTCGTGGCCCTTCTACTTTCCTGGCTATCGCCGGGAAGCGCGGGGCGTCCTGATTTTTCTGATCAAAAGCGTCCACGGCGTCTGGTCAATCTTGCCGAAATGGCATCTCAGACTCCCACGGGTTTTTGAAGTCGGGATATCCCCGCCACTTCACCAGATATTGGGTCTGACCCTGGTGATAACGTCGTCTCACTAGATGCTTTACGCGATAGCGGACGTCACTGTTCTCATCGAGAAGAGTCGGTGGCGGGCGGTGACGACCGGGTCGACCACCGTCCGGTGAGTCGTGATGCTCTTCAAACCCTCGAGGACGAGGTTTTTCGTGATCGGAGCACCGCTGAGCGTCATGCTGAAGTAGCATATCGCTGTGCGGACGCTCTTGAAGATTTGAAGCACGTCGTGCGCCGGCTGCCTTACCTTGAGGGCTACCGCGCTCTGTCGGAGCGACTCCTAGCCGTGGAGCAGGCGAATGCGTCGCAGCATGCGACGGTGGAGCGCTTGGCGCATTAGAAATGGAGGTTGTTGCACTCCGTGCTCAGAACCAGTTGATGGTTCAGCTTCTGGGTGGCCGAGGGCCCGTGAAATCCGCTCTGGCACCAGCAATTCCGCGTTTACTTGCGCCGGGTCCCGATACGGCTTGAGAAAGCCCACGTAAAACACCGGGTGGGTGTGCATCCGTTTTGGGAGGTTCCGCGTATACGCTAGGCCCCGCTTGGCCACAATCTTAAACAGTCCAATAACCGTGGACGAAGATTCGTCCTGAAGATAGCAGAGGCTGCACGTGTAGACAGGTTCTTAGAATTTGATAAAACCAGATCCCCGACCTTAAAGCTTTCCACTTTGCCTCTTCCTTTTTCATTTGCATATTCTTTCTGCAGGTCTTGGCTTTCAGCTATTGCATCGCGAACGTGTCACAGGACACTCAGTCTGGTAGACAAGAAGTCATCGACTTCCTTACGGATGGTGAGGGGGCTGACATCAGCTAGCCGTCCGGCTATTCCTCCCCCACCAAGCCCTGAGCCATGGGATAGCGGCGTCAGTGGGACGCGAGGGTGAATCAGCACGTTCACGTAGAGCGGCGTGTAGCCGGTAGACGAATGCACTGCATTATTCAGTGCAAACTCTACGAGTGGC
>NW_020189586.1:514091-514747 GCF_900000015.1 Plasmopara halstedii
TGTCGACATATCTAACCTGGTGCCGAGCACCTTGAAGATAGTCGACCAAAATTTTCCCGTGAAACGGGGGACTCTATTAGAGACAATCGACTCTGGGAATCCTTGTTGTTGGAAAACGCGATCCACGAGCAGCGTTGCTGTACCGACCCCGTCGATAGTGTCTGGCACCGCCGCCAAATAAGCCATCTTGCTCAACCGGTCGACGAATACCACGACACCCGTGTTGCCCGCTGAATCTTTCGGCAGGCCAAACACAAAGTTTAAACTCATAGGCTGCCAGCACCCAGTGGGTACCGGTAAGTTGGCCAGCGGCGCAGCCGCATTGTGAGATGTTTTTACCCATTGACACGTCTCACACGTGCTCAGATAGGTGCTCGTCCATTTGTTCAGCTTGGGCCACCAATAGTGGTGACCTATAGAGAATGCGGTATTTCAAATCCTCATCATGAGGAACCACAATTCGTGATCTATCCGTTATATCGGTGCTATAATATAGCAAACCGTTATTCAATAAATATCGGTTCAATCGTGCACGCAGTCTTGATGACAATTTCTTGTTCGAGTTTTCAAACCCCTTGCTCCCTAGAGCCCGTAGCAACGCTACACACATCCCATCAACCGCATACGCGGTGCGGATCAAATCCGTCACAGACGAC
>NW_020189586.1:514757-514873 GCF_900000015.1 Plasmopara halstedii
GCATCAGCTGGCATGACGCGCTTGGTCAATGCAGATGAAATGTATTTGCAGTTCTATTCCAAAGACTCACATTTAATCGCCCCAACAAACGTTAACCGAGTCGGATCCAACAGAGG
>NW_020189586.1:514883-515574 GCF_900000015.1 Plasmopara halstedii
GGTCATTCTGCTTTCCCGGCTAATACTTCACCTCGAAGTTATATCCCGCAAAGAAAAATAGCCATCAAGCCATCCTCTGCGAGAGGTGGGGCGACTGAGTCGCAGTGCGTAGTGACGCATGATCTGTGTAGATCACAAACGGCTTGGAGCCGAGCAGCTGGAGCTTGACAAGTGCATACTTCATCGCAAGTAGCTCCTTGTCATGAACAGGTAGTTCTTCTCTGCAGCTTTGAGCTATCAAGATTCGAACTCGATCACCTGATCTCGCCCCTCAGCGTCTGCTTGCAGCAGTACACAGCCGATGGCAAAATCCGAAGCGTCACAGACGACGCTGAAAGGACGATCAGGGTTGCCAGTGTTGGAGCATGCAGGAGTCTGTCTTTGACCCCGTCAAACGCCTCCTTCCAACACCATTCCACATCCTTTTTAAGAAGATTGGATAATAGTCGGGCCATTTCTGCGTAGTTTGCGCTGTACTTATGCAAGTAGTTGGCGAGACCAAGCCACTTACGCAAGTCCTTCTGGTTCTTTTGAACCGGCCAATCTACAATGGTCTTGACCTCAGCAGGATCCGCTCGAAGGTCACGCTTCCCAATGATGCACCCTAAATAGGGAATCTCTTCTGCGCCAAGAATGCACTTGTCTGCATTGGCGTACACTTTGTTCGTGCGCATGCACTCGAGCACCGCTC
>NW_020189586.1:515795-516111 GCF_900000015.1 Plasmopara halstedii
GCTATGAACGAAAAATCAGAGTATGTCTGTGCATACGCCCTGTGGGACCTAAAACAACTGCGTCACATGACGGTTAAATGTTGCTGGTGCATTTGACAGCCTTGGGGCATCACCAGCCACTCCCAGAGCATGCCGCTCGGAGTGCTTTCCGCTGTCAGCGGGATATCACTCAATTGGTAATACCCATCAACCAAGTCGAGTGCACTGTACTTCGTACATTTCACCATGTTGTTTTGAAGAACATCCTTCCTAGTAATCGGCGTTTGTGCCGGAATGGTGGCAGCGTTGAGCTTATTGTAAGCATGAACGATACGCC
>NW_020189586.1:516121-519007 GCF_900000015.1 Plasmopara halstedii
ACTTAGAAGGGCCATAAGTGAGTCCTTCCATAAACACGGTGACCATAACTGCCTCTTGCACATGCTCCATTGCCATTCTGGCACGAAGCTCCCGGAGCTTCTGTCCGTAGTCGTACAATTTGCCGTTGTCTTGACTGCACGACAGAAAATTCAACCATTGTCGAATCGACACATTCGTTGAAAGGAGCATCAATTCCATGACCTTTTTCAACCTTTGCCATGTGGCAACGTATCCAGGAAGGCTGACTTTCTACGTCATTGCCAATCCTTCATACGGCCATCCAACTGAGACATGGTAAAGGCCACTTGAATAAGGTCAACACGAATTTGTGCCATCGTGATAGCGATGTTCGCCAGAACGCAACAATTATATCTTCGTTTCCGTGAAAGCTTTCCACTTAGATCTTAACGGAACATTCTGTGTGTCATGCCACTTGTGGAGGAGGTGACAGAGCCAGAGTCGGTAGGCTTTGCAATAGAAATCTCAATAAAGCTTGCTCATACGCAACAAAATATGTGAAGCGTTGAGTTATCGCTTCTTGAATTAATTATAGCATATCGGAGTCCGCGTGATCTCTGATAAAAGCTTGCAGCTTAATCGCACACTCTCATTGCGTATGTGTTAGGAGCGAATATTTCTCCATGTTGGTCCGAGGACGACCGCCGCCTGCGCCACCTTCTATCTATAAAGGTTTTACGTCTCATCAAGACTTAGTGAGAACACGCAATCAGCGTCGTCCAGTGTTCCCACTCCCTGCTCCATCGGAGCCTTGATGATATTAATAACATCCAACGAGGGGCTGCTACCTCCGCAGTCTTTGTTTATTGGATAACGTGCCATTCCACGCGCATCTGGAGGGCCTCGGCCTCGATGCGTCGAACCTCGTCCGACCATGCCACTCTTGGCATGTAGCGACTGCTGCAATAATTGAGCTGTGCTCAGTGGGTTTCGAGCCACTCCATGTTCAGGCCGCGAGCCATGCTCGGGATTAATGTCTGAGACACCTTTGGTAGTCGACAACTCGGATTGTCCGATATCCAGCACATTGATCGTTCCGGTCCAGTGCCCGCGCCGATTGCGCTTCTACTTTCTAGCGGAGGTGGTATCGTGACTCGCCAAAATCCGCCAGGTGACATGGGCGTAGCGCCCAAGGTCTTCGACCTCCAATCAATCCATGGGATATGGTGTTTCAACCATGCCATTCCAGATGTTAAGGTCATACCTTGAATCCAAGTCGAAAACTAAGCAGCGCCTTACGCAAACAAAGTCAAGAAACGTGACACCAAAATCCATAGGGACCCTCGGCACAGTGACATTAGTCCCCGTCGCTAAGCGAACAGTGATGGAGTCACTCAACCGCGTTTCCAGCGACTCAGCATACAGCTGACTTCATTCGATTGTGAAGCGTCGAGCATAATTGCCCGACGCCCAGGAATCGAAAGGATCTCCCTTTACTTCTCAAAGCCCTTCACGGTCGCTTTCTGGACCAGCAAGCCCAGCTTGCATACACGTTTTGTATTCAAGAGCACTGAGCTCTTCGGGGCTGGTCCTTGCTGCCTTCTACCTCTTTGAGACTCAACAGGGCTCGATTTCTCCCCAGTAGGGCGTCCCTCGCCTACTGGGTGTTCTCAATAACACACGGCAAACCGGACAGGGTAGACGCGGAACATCGGTTCGATGAACTTTTACGCGCCTTGCGCAGGGGAGAACCTGTCCCAAGGTGACGGGTGTCAAACCGCTGCTCGGCAGCTCGGAACTCTCCCTCCTCCTTCTCAGCATAGCTGAAATCCATTGGTTAGGCCCGCTCGACAAGCTCTGAAGGTGTGCATTCCAACCAGTCGTGCCGACTTGCAGTTGAATTTGGCATTTAATGCTGTGTTCATGCTATATCAAAAGAAGACGGGTGCACACGAAAGTCTTCCATTTTGGCCAAGCCAGTGTTGGAGGCCCTCCATAAAGACGGTCACTGCAACCGTGTCGAGGAGAGCATTGGTTGCCATCCCGTCAATGAGAGCTCTTAAAGTCGACCATCTCATTCTTGCCCTGTCGGGCAGCAAGGAAACGCAATCGCACGCGATATGTCTGGTTAGGCGGCGAGAGCAGTCGCAAAAGCTGACACTTTTTGCTACTTCCAGCAGGGGAACGCAGCTTTGACCGAAGCACCGCACGTAAGTGCCCATTCTTGCGCTCAACACCTGAGCTTAGAGATAGCTAGCTCCACGCGCTGTTGTTCGTTCTGGGGCATGGCGGATGCCATAGCCATCTCGCCTCTCTCACTTAGAGCCGGAGATTCTCTCCATCCTTATCCTCGAAGGTCTTAACGCTCAACATGAGCGGCCTGGTTTGGGAGGAATCATCCGTCGTCAATGGTGGCGTCATCGAGGCAGTCGACGCTGACAGCTTCTTCTATACGTTCTTTTTTATGATTTGAAAACGCCTTACTCATGAAGTGTGTCGATGAATCAAGTGGTGCCTGGAACTGGCCACTTGAAAACGAATATTTTGTTGGTGGGCATGGCGATTTGTTCAACGGAGTAAGTTTATACCGATTGGTGCGCGTCTCAAAACAGAAGTTTGTTGTCGTCATGTCATTAAATATAGTCGAAGGAAACGACTGGGGCCGAATATGCCAATACTCCTACTAATACAGTGGTTGAGTCGGATTATGGGTCAGTGCGTACAACTGACCACATAGGCAATGCTCACACCCGTTTTGTGGTTGAGCACATACACACATGTGAAGGAATCAACGACATTTGTTGATCGCGGTACTGATACCCCCGCACTGGATGCGGTTGAGCCGCCAATGAGTTAGTTCAACGTACTGTTTCACATGATGGGAATGTAGCATGCAAATATGCTGGTCCACGTATTGTGGGTGCAAC
>NW_020189586.1:519017-519886 GCF_900000015.1 Plasmopara halstedii
CCAACACTGGTGAAACTGCCGGGGAGACAAGAATGTTTTCTTTCATCAGCAAGTTAAACTCGCGCCTTTTAGATCCCCCATCGTCATCAGTAAAAGCCATAGAAGAAGCGGAAAAGCTGCTAGAACACGAGGGACAGAGTTCGAATGAACGCAATCGGCTATTCAAAAACGTGGCAACGCTTTTCGAATCAAATGATGAAACAGCAAAATCATATCTCAATGAGAAGAAAATCTCTGATTGGCTCATGCACCCTGCAACACCGAAACGACTCAAAAACAACTGCTCAAATCCGAAACGCTACTATCAGACGTGTTATCGCATTTGATGCTACAAACAATGGATAGAACCCTAGATGAGTTTTTCCGCCTTAAGTTACACGTTCCGTTTCTTTCCTACGCCATCAAAGTATGTGGACAAAATGAAAATCCAAGTGCAAAGTTTGCGGTCGCAGAAGACGTCGCTTTGGTGCTTACTACTGATCGTGTCGATGGAAACATTATCACTTGGCTGGGAATGTTAGATTTTGGTTTTGATTTTGATACCAGTTTCAACATCGAACTTCTCATAGGGAAGTTGGTGGGACATCAGAGGACCACTAACTTAGCGTTTCGATTACAATCAATGCGTTCCAACTCGATATATGATCTATTCTTGCGTATTCCCAACGATATTAACGATAAACGAAATGTTCTTCTCAATTATGCCGCTTATGTTCGTTTCAACTTTATTGAGCACGAGGCAAAAAGTGCTGCTATCGTGTTGCCTCAATTATCTCGCTTCCTGAAAAATACTACACACTTGGATATAAGTATATTGAGTGGTAAAGGCGGGAGCGAGAGGGTTTGCTGAAGCGGAGGGAGAGTCGTCG
>NW_020189586.1:519896-552039 GCF_900000015.1 Plasmopara halstedii
CAAGTCTAAATACATGCATAACTACCGGCTACCCATCCACATACCGTATTCTTATTTGGGTGCAGTTACGCCATGCCCATCTTGTGTGACACACACCCCTGTTACCAGGGTACGTGTAACCCCGTTACACGATTGTTAACAAGACCACTTCCCCCGGGAGTCTACAGGTCGGGGAGCGGACATGATGTCCGCAAGGTTCGAGCTTGGCTCACGTCGCGCCGCTGGCGCATTTTATCCTCCTCGTCTTTTCTTGCTCGGAAAGGAGTATCCGAATCGCAGTCGACTTCCTCCAACTCTTCGATGAGGAAATTCGTCGCCCGGAACGGGCGTGGTGTGTTACGTTCGTTTGCCGAGGTCTTGGGATGTGCTTTCCGTGAAGCCGCAGACGTACTATCCGGAGATACACCCTGTGTAGAAGAAGAAGAAGCGATTTGTCCGCAGGCGCCCTCCGAATCAGCTAGACTGGGTTTTGCGTATCATAAACACAGGGCTCATTGAGCGGAGAATGTTTACGGTTGTTCTTAAGAACGTAACGGTATCCCAAACACGCGAGCCTCGAATGAGGGGACAGTTAAATGTGAATTGTGAATATTCACAATTTCAATGGGGGAGAAAGTAACGAAGTTACACATACCCTTGTAGGAAAGAAAAGGTCACACCATCTTGTGTGACCGCCCATAGGTGTGACTTACGCAAGTTGGAGCAGTCACACCATTGTGTGACTACAATGTTACAAAAAGCCACCAAGTGGCAGGATTGCCAGGAGTAATGCATATTTTTTAGCTTTTACTGTTTTAAATAGGTATTACTTAATAAATCAGGAAAAACTAAGGTTTTAGATGTCGGCGGCTTTGCCGCAACTAAAACAATCAAATGCAAATTCAGTTTTGAACGAAAGGGCGTCCTTATCTTGGCTAAGAACTTGAAGGTAGCGGATTGCGATCCTCGACACTTTCACTGGCACTTGTAAAGAACGTAAGGTTGGCGACCTTTGCTCAGCTTCCTCTATGCAAAGAGCTCGGTAGTCCCGCTCCATAGATATTGTAGAATCAATTGTATTGCATGTGCTGTCGTGAAGTTGTTCTTTATTGCCATAATGGGTTACTGAACGGCTGGTTGTAGTCGATGTCAAAATCCATTATATTGCGCGTGAAGACCACTTCACTTCCTTTGGTTATTGTATTCATTTGTGTGTGCCTTGTGAAGTTGCATGTAAGCGAGACTGCCAAAAGTATAATTGATGTAAAAACGCATAGTGATCAAAGCACTTAAACCGCCAAGTCCATTTCCATAGCCAATGAGCCTGTGGTATTTAGTCGTAAAGATCAGTGCTTTCAACTTGACATTGGTTTTCTTTAAAGCAACTCCTTCGAGCTTGCGAAATGCAATTTAATGTAAGCACGAGCATGGTTACAAACAAAACCTGCCGAAGTGTTTACTTCGGCGTTGAGTAGCTTCTTGTTTCGATTTAGCCATAGGGCGCGTAGAACATAACAACGAATAATAGTACCACTGGAATAGCAAAACCCGGATAGCTTACTTGCAGTAGGCCTAAGTCGATAAACATTTGCAAATACCACCAAGTCCGATCGAGGTCTCCTTCAATGAAATCATCAAAAGGCTCTAGATAATAGTTTCATTGATAACGAGCCACATAACAATCCTAAAACAAGTGGTTAGCGTCTTCGACTTCTATACACCCATGTATAGAAGTGGTTGATATGTTGACTTCCGTTCTCTATTTGAACTTGTATCGAATCCCAGTGCATTATTTTGTAGTCAAAACTTAACATTCGAGAAAACCGGACGAACAGAACGATACCATGTGTACTCCGAAGTCCACATATTAGGGGTAGGCGTCAAGTCAGTCATAAAGTTAAGTTGTCGCAACGGCTAGTAGGGAGTACTTGTATATGTTTGTGGCTTCAACAGCGACTTAACAAAGTCACGGTATCCATATTAACAACAAGTTGTCCATCGAGACTCAATGCATAGCAAGCGGCTTCTATCTTGTATGATCGTGATGGTCCTAGCATGGAGAATCTCCTGGGATAATTAGGTTGAGCCTTCGCATCGTATCATTCACAAAGCGAGTAAATGAACTAGACCTTGCGAAGGCATCCGCATTAAGTAGTAGTCTTAGCATAACTATTGTAGCGATAGTTCCATTAATGTTCACAAAGTCATGAAGCCGATTAAAGCCTAACGCGATAAGCTTATCAGATGTATCTGGACTAACACTGCGGAAGGGTGCCTTTGACTTCTCAAACGCGAAATGAAAGCTGTCCCAAACCGGCATTGTTTGCTTGAACATTTTCCGATTGGTTGTGCCGCGTGAGCTATGTAAATGTGTTTTTCCAGTAATCAGGTAGATCTTTCCAGTAATATCCTTTCATATTGGAATATAATATGTCGAGACTATCTCCCAATCGTAGTAAAGTCATAATAAAGAGAGCCAACATGGTGACATCCAACGAGGCTCGTTCGAGTGGCAACGGTGGCTGCAATGCCGTCGCGTATACATTTTATGTGATGGCGTCAATGAGGTCTTCTGGTAGAGTAAGCCCAAGACAACCCTTCTTAACACTTTTATATATCCAGTCTTTATTAATTTTACCGGGGCGAGCCGAGGACGCACTTGTGTCATTTGGATTGACAAAATTGCGTATTATAATGCCAATTTGCCTCAGAATAGGTACATGTGTCATAGGAAAACACACCTTGTACCATCGTACTATACTTTGCAGTATAACTTTCTTTTCTCGTAGCGTTCTTGCACGAAATTTTCAAGACGTACACCGAGCTTGTATCTTATTGATTACCGCGCTGTATCGTTGTTTCGGTATAACAGTGGCACCTCATATCGCACCAAGAAGCCGTTCTGTTCTCCACGGTGTCAACACTTTGACTTCAGTTCGCCTTCGTAGTTCAGCGAGCTTATTTCTGGAGTTATCGTGCCTTAAACCAGTGGTGTCAGCATAGTTTTGAACATGACCGAGAAACTGATCGGTGTCGTCGAGATTAAACAAAATTCTGGTGGAGCTGTCACCAAAAGCTAGTAGCAGATGGGGCGTGTCTACACCGTCGACAGGTACGCCTTTTGAAGATAACTTTGCTCATCATTGGTTTTATGGAAACAACAAAGAAACCAGGTCATAAAGGATCTCCTTGTATTACACCTTCACCCAATAAGAAAAAGTCACCAGGTCAGTCATTAAGTAGAAAACTGACAAATGTTTCTATGTAGAAAGTCTTCATCCATGCACGGAAAGTCGCACTAAATTCGAAGTGGTGAAGCACCATATCCAAATCAGGCCAAAGAACATTATCAAATATTCTGACAAATTCAAGAATGCTGCAAATGCATCCGGATAATTTGTTTTGCAGATTTCTTGCAAATCTTGAAAGCAAAGTAATGTGTGACGGATAGACCGTCCTGGCTCGAAGCCACTTTGGTCGGCGTAGATGATAGAGTGTAGAACTTGACTCAAGCACCACTGTAAATCCATTGGTCCTAGATTGGCGTCGAGGTTGAAAAAGTAAGTGGTCGATAGTTGCCGCGTATAGTACGATCACCGGACTTGTATAGTAGGACAGGTGGACCTTTCCTTGAAACTTGGTCATTTTCTCCTTATCCAACTGAGTGCTGTTTATCACTTTGTAAATGCTTACGCTCAGATTCGTGTTAAGCTTGTAATATCTAATCGGTAAACTATCTGCACCTGGAGATTTACTTTTTGAGATACCATAATTGCCCAGTCTAAGTCATTTGCCGTGATTGAAGCGTCAAGCATAGCTTGTTGCCCTGCTGACAACCTATACTTTGTGTAATGCAAAAATGTAGCAAATCCAAGTGGCTAATTAGATGAAGATCTCTGATTGAATAACTCCGCAGATGTGAACTGGAAGATAATACCCCAATATTTCCGATGTTAAACAGCTGATCATCTGTGACCTTGCCATCTTCGTTAGTCAGCTCCGTGGCTGGCGATCGAAGGTAATCTGACTGTGGTGAGCGGGAAAAGTAGCTGGTTGTACGTTCACTCGAGTCTAAGTCAGCTGCAAACTTATGTACTTGTTACGTGCTTTCATATCATCTTGATGTGACTTTAGGTCAAATTTGACTCGTTCTGACGCTTTTTGGCCATTTCTGTCGGTACGACGCTGACCAAGTCGGCAGCTTCATTGACTGCTCTTATCTTCACGGCCATCGTCCGTTCGTCTCCGTGGCTACGTTCCCTCCAACGTCGTCGAAGGTATATGCAGTCTGCTCGATTATGCTCGTCAAGAAGGCAACCGGGATTTGCACCCGGAAACATCTTGATACGGTAGGCCAGTTTTCAAACTGAAGTTGCTAAATACTGATGCTTTTGCAAGTCCCGCAGCAGCCAAGTCGGGCTCCAGGGTTGATGTCTACTGCGTTGGACAGGCTTTGAGACAAGGCACAGCTCAACTGGTACATTATGCCACTTGCGATCACGAACGTGTTGGACTGATACCGGGTTGTCTTGAAGTAGGTCGGCCGTACTAAGCGATAATCCAATCGCTTTTGATGCGAAGGACTGGTATAGTCCCGTGAGCGCCACGTATCAATTAAACTCAGTGTTTGAGCCAATCCTTGAGCTCGTCTTGACCTCGTCTTAACTGAGACCTGTTCACTGCAGTCTGGTCTAGGCATCGTCCATAAATACGTTGAAGTCGCCTACAACAGTGTGGCTTGTATTGTCAACCGTATCCACTTCACGGCTCATCGCCTCAAAGTGGACAGGAAGAGCGCGAAAGAAGTCTCCACATAATGGGTTCATCAGGTACATATACTTCGTGTAAGTACACCAATTCATCTCCAAGAATTGTCTAAAGTAGTTAGTTACGCATGCGCAATTCTGGTTTTGTAATGAGCTCCACTCAGTCATTACATGAAGGTACTTTGTGTATGCATTGTGGGAATTTATAAAAGAAAATTGCAGTATGGTATTCCAGATGGATACGTAACTTCTAGAATGAAGTCACAAACATTCTGTGTGATAGAGAATACTGGTTCCTTTTTGGGGGTCTGTACTGGTGATGAGACCGACGTGTCTCTGTTGGGTGACGTAAGTCAGTCCCTAGTATTGATGACTTTCCACGAAAGTTGAAGTTCAATTGAAATTCAAGCTCCGTGAACTCAAGATCTTGTATCGGTTTCTTGTGAGGTTCACAATCAGTACACCCTAGTTTTACGCATCAGGAAAACCTCTAGGAGTCCTTGGAGTGTGTTGCATTTGGCTATAAACCATAACTTATTTTAATTCAGTTGCAAATTTGCCTTAAAAGGCTCAAGTCATTCTTCTTCTCCCCAAGTCGGGACTGCCTTTCTTCCCCCACAACGGGTACCGCTTCTTCGTCGCACAAGTGTGTGTGTAGTGCCTGAGGGTCTGTTTGTGAACAGCGCCCTCTTACACCTGATAGCACTTCAAGCGGTCTTTCCAGCGACACTTGATTCTGGTTTGACGATGCGACTGCTGAACTCGTCGCGAAATCCAGTCCAAGCCATACTATTTTCCTTGTCCCTGTGGCATGGAAGGAGTTGGGATACCACTCGTTCCATCAGTACCGAAAATTGAGGTGCTGACGAATGAAGTGTTCCCTCATTCATGTTCACATGAGTGGATGGCACTGAAGAGGATGCTAGAAATCATCGATGAGGCTGCAATAGTCAGCTTACTGCATTCATCTTCTCTAAATGACAAAAATAACGCAGCCGTCAGTTTCATGCATCGTGAGATTATAGAATCGCGGAAGTTGGTCGCAACGTCTGTTTCTTCGTACAGAACGATGCCTTTGAAACTGAACGTGTCTTTGTACCGTGGTGGAGAGGACCAGCCTCTTCCACGACGATTTTCTGAGTTGGATGCAGCAATCACTGCAAGACAACTGCAAGACCTTTTTTAACAAGTGCTGTGCGCAATATCCAATTTTGAGGATCGTGCGAAGCGTTGGGCGTACGGCAAGCGTTTAGCCGATCTAAGCATTTCCTGGCTGCGAGCACTTCACAGTCGAGCTAAAGTAGGCAATTGAATACCCCATAGTAATTTTCGAGCCCGTGCCGATTTTTGAAGTTTTGTCAAGGTCGTTACGACCTACACTCGTATGCAGAGCGTGCTGGTATCGAGCATTGTCGACGAGCCAATTGGTTGTAACGTTCATGGTGGGATTGAATGTTGGTCCAATCCGGAATCAATTGTTTCGTAACTATCCCAATGCGCTAAATGATGTCATCAACCGTGTGATGCAAGAAGAGTTCAGCATCAAAGAAGCCAAGTTCAATGTCTTGAATTGTTTTAATCAGATTTTTCATTAAATTTTAAGCTTCGTCCCAAGGCAAGTATGCCAGTCGACCGGTACAAGTGATGGCCCAGAGCCAATGGACATCTCGTGCATTTCCATACCAGGAAATGGGCATCCTCGCAACGATGTAAAGTGTTTCCGTTGTGGTAAGCCGGGTCATATTGCCCGGAACTGTAGAGTGTCTTTGTCGAGTCGGCAACAGACACAGCGTGCGCATTAGGATTACTGCGGACGCTATAAAGGTCGTCGGTTTGAACGCCCCCAAGGGAAAAAAATCGGTTGGCGCGAGGCTTCTTACTGGATCCGAGAAAAGTACTGTGGATGCTGTGGATACACAGAACTCTGGCCCCGACGTGCATGATGCGCATGTAGTTTCTACTATGAGGGATGGAAGTGTCAAGCAAAGTGCAACTTTGATCGCCCAAAACGTATTGATAGATGTTTTTGAGAAACCACTACGAGGGAAGCTTGAAGCTATTACTTCGCTTTATCGGCTCATAAGGGCTAGTGTCATGCATGAAAATGCGAACACTATCGACCTGCCAAGCTGGTTTAGGACCCATCCGACGTTATACGTAGAGCTTCCCAAGCCCCACCATCGCGACGACGCAATTTTCAACCTGGATGAATCGCAGTCTTATCTGAAAGTGGCTTCACAGCCGCGGCTTCGGCACGAGGGTCGAAGGTTGAACCCATTGGGGTCGTCGCCTCAGTATCGCTCTCGGAGCGACGAAAAGAATCAGGAACGCCCGAATCAGAGCCAGATGATTGGGCAGGAGGCCCTGCATCATCAAAGGTCACAGCTGCAGCAGGCGGAAGAGCTTGCAGGGTGTGCTTCAATTGGTGAAACTGATGTCTCCAGGCGAGTTCCATGCGCCATGCAAATCGTGAACTCCGCGAAGGATCTGTCAGTTATCCTTTACGCGTTTTCGTGTCGACGACCCTCGATCGATCATCTCGATCAACTTCAGCGAGAGAAGCTTCTCCACCTTCGTCAAACGCAGTTTCAAGGCGAACGAAGGCTGTGGGTTAGCCACTAAGAGGCAGAGGGGGCAGCGCTCGTGCCACTTCCCCCATTTTCAGATCGACAAGAGAATTGATACTACCACGTCGAGTACGTGGTGGCGGAGAGAATGTCCGCGGTCGGAAGCAGCTCCTGGTGAAATGGCTGGAGTATTTAAGAAGTTAGAATACGTGGAAGCTTCGTACTCATATTCGTCTCGTCTGTCCCGATATCGCTCTCGCGTTCTACGCGGATTTGTAGACGGACTCCCTTTAGAGAATCCACCCCTTCCTCTTCTCCCTCTATCCCTCTTGTCGTGAAGCCGACTAATGACAGAGCCACTACATGAGTATGGATATCGGAGTGGACCCGATTCTGCGCTCTCAAATGCGCAAATCAAAAGCGCATATCGCGCTTCTTCAACAAGCCAGTAGCGGTGCTTGCGCCTTGCAAGCGGTGGATGTCCACGGATTTGGTCGCATGAACCCATGCCCAGAATCGAATGTCGACTGTCTAGATGGGATTGTTGGACGCAGGAACATACGTCAGACTTCTTTGTTTGCCTCCAGCACAAGTAATCGGTCCGATGGCGCGAAAACACGCAGCCCGAGTAATCGGTCGAGCACCCGATTCGATTTACGAACTCGTCGAACACTAGGATGGAACCACCACGTCACTCGTAAAAGTCGTCGAGACAATCAAGCTCACGATACTGCAAACACGCTGAAAGATGTGGTATTGGAACAATATCCAAGTTCGATGGTGACGAAGATCTCATGTGGAGCAAGCGTGTGGGTTGTTGTGCTAGCGAAATTCGGACAGAGCGCGACGAAGAGAGGAAGATGAATAGTCCAAAAAAAATGAAGAAAGAAGTGTCTGAAAAAAGTCTGAAGAAAATCTGAAGAAGAATTCGAAAATGAGTGAAAAATATTTCTAGAATCTGGATAAACCGTAATGGGGTAGGTCTTCCTACACATAGCGAGTGGAGCCATAATTTGTGTATCTGACATAATGTACACTCTGTATAATCGTATATCCCTTTTTGGCTCTGTTGTATCAGAACTGGGGGCGCTTATCAGGTAAGGGAGGTTAAAGACCTATTGGCTGTAATAATAAGATGTCACTTCACCTTCCTCCTCTCTACGTGAATCAACGGCTCACGGGAAGTGAACACGCGGTGAGGCGTGTCATTTGACCTAAGTCATCCTCGGAAAAGTGTGTGTACGACATGCAATTTCCGTTACACATTTCGATTAGCTAATTAAGTTGCCGTTCTAGAGTAGCGATACGGATTTGTGCCGCCCTCGGTATTACGCACGATGGCGTAGCTTTGGGGGTGAATCCAAAACGTTGCTAGTGTTAGTATCGTACACACTCCAGAACTTTTGGAGAGAGCCAATGTTTCGCCATAACCGATAAAGCTCTCAAATTCCGACTGTGAATGAATTTTTTCACGGAAATTTTTCTGTTATCAACACTTGGCCTACGTTATGAGAAAATTTTGGTAATCCATCAGTTTTTTCGGTAATTCTTAAGTTGATGTAGCTTTCTTGAGGGTCATATGGTCGACAAGCAGATTACCAAGGCCGTAAGCGGTATCTGATTTCTTGCTAAGAACTTTATCATTTTGAGAACGCATGACAGTTTGAAGTCCCACTCTGGCAAATGTGCCTCGTCGACGTTTATGACGTAGCGCATCTTCAGTCGTTATCGGCTCTGTAAGAGAGAGTAGGAAAGCCTAGCCCAAAGCTCATCTTACAAGAAAGTCAGACTGGCTTTGTCCCAAATTCAAAATGGCCCGCAGCCATAATATCGTATTTATGGCGATAAACTGAGCTGTTAGCAGTAAAAGCTTGATTCATTGGATTTTGCCTCGATGTCCATATCGCTTTCTGAACTTTGTGAAAGCAAGCATTCAGAGACGTATCAGTCGTATGTCTACTTCACAGATGCTGGCTTGCAAAGTTGTAAGACGGATAAAAGGCCTTTATTCTATCCAAATTGCAAAAAGAATACGTTAAACTTCAGCACTCTCGCCAGTATTCGGTATTCAGGGTAATATTCCCATGAGATTACAGAAATATTCGACTACTGCTCCAATAAGCGCAGGCGGTACTCCTGTGGGGTGATGATTCAAGGGTCAGAAGGCGCTCGTGGGGTGACTTTTGAGCGTTAGCTTTAATCCTTTTACGCGTAACATGCCCTCCTTCTATGCGAATTTGGAATCTGCCCTAGCGCGGCGTTCAACTTCTGATGTATCAAATCTATGATTTTGGCGTGAATGAGCCCACCAAAGCCGTTGTAATTCTTGCATTCGCAGACTGAGCCATTTCAGATCGTTAGGAACGAGTAGAACGTCGCTCTAGGCTTCCCCAAAAAGAAATTTTGAACAACAGGGATAGTGTCGCAACTCATGCAAAGGAGAGGTAGACCTTAATTAACATTTTCTCAGCTGTCGGCTAAGATTAATTTTTTTTGTTGCCTTGTTCGTTGTTAATGGGTTACTATGAGCGCTTTCATTGGAGAACACGTAGGGCACTTTGCAAATAATGATTTTAAAGTCGTCGGCCGCAAGAACCACGACTTTGCGGTGGTTCGCGAACTACTATGACGATACGTAAGAAAGATGACTGGCATTTTAAGAATGCTTTTAGGGGCCGTACCTGGAGAGCGCCCGCTTTTTGCGCGATGTCTCAAAAAGTCAAGTTAATTGTGAGCCCCCAGTGTGGTCTCCCACTATGATTCGCATCTTGGTAGTGATGGTTGAACAGTTTACGCACGTATAATAATAGACATACATTTAACACTTCTGTGCGATTGTGCAGAACGCTTAGGCACAAAAGTTCTGGAACTGATCTGGACGATAGGGCTCCGTGACAGAGATATCGCGGAACACGTGGTGTAAGACCTAAGCCATAATATAGTTATAAAACAGTAAGACCTATGTCGTAATATATTTATAAAAACAGTAAGACCAATATATTTATGTTAGGTTTATGTGAATTAGACTCAGTTCTATATATATGTTACCCCTAGTTATATTTAGCGCAATTAATTGTTAGAGGCTCTAGGTTCCACGCCTGGGTTTATTGTGCAAATTCTGTTTTCTGTATTTGGAAGCTCCTTTTCAAGGCTATTGGAGCCCCACGGCGTATGCAAACATGGATGCTTACCCATTTGTATATGTTGGGTCACTAATAAATAATGCTCAACAATTCAAATGTCTTTTACTACCGAGAAAGATGCCCAAGGGTTTGTGTGGATCATACAGGATTTTGTACTAATGTCTCGCGTCACCAACTACTGCCACACGCTGCACGTGAAGTGGGTACGTCGCTATAAGGGCTTCTTTAATAGCGTAACGCATGTTGCGTCTCATCCAAACGCCGAGCTTATCACCTCGTCAATGTACAACGTTACCACTATAATATGTGATGTTCGTAGTCTGGTGTCGCGAAAGTGCATCTGCCGCCATATCAAGTTGACTTTATATTTTTAACTCTAAGGCATGATAAAAAATAAAGGACAGACTTTGTGTAATTTCTTGCGAGCATTGTAGTGACGATTCCGCTGTGCATACTGATTCTTGATCAGTATAGATTACAAACGCCTTCGAGCCAATCCAATGTGCCTTGAACTTAACAAGAGCATACTTAGCCTTTCGGGTTTTAGCATGTACTATATAATTATTGCTGCAGGCCTAAGCTGACAAGATTTAATCTCAATGATGCGTTCGTGCCCAATGGCATTATTTCAGAAAAAACATTCTATGGCAAGGCTGGAGCTTCATAGACAAGATAAATTATCAATCTTGATTCTTTAAAACCAAGTATGAGCACGCTAGAGGGTTTTTCCTACAGCCCTGAAGGCCGCATCTTCGACGGCGTCCTAGCACTTTCGACATCTTGTTAAGGGAATTGTTGAGGGCTGTGCCGTGCAGCCTTTTTTGCATGTTATATACCAGACCAAGCCACGCTCTCAAATCATTCGATGAAGTAGTCCTGGTCAATCTACAATGGCTTGTACCTTTGGAGTATCTGCTTAGTCTTTCAAACATGACTCAAAATTATCGGCGCCAAGCACATATTTTTTCTGTCGGCAAACTGCTATTTTAGCGCATACGTTCGAGCACAAGTTGCAAGTATCTGATCTGGACTTCCATATGTGCAGATTTCCTGTGTCTGTGCAACTATAGTCAACAATATCGAGAGATTAGAAATACGAAGCGGCCTAAACAGCTGCGTTGCCAAATGGTTGAACGCGTTCAATACATCACACAACAAAATTGAGCTGACCTTCCTTTTTTCTAGAAATTGTTGTTTCCGAAAATAATGTTGATGCAATTAGCTCTTTTCAAGTTTGCATAATACGCCACATGCCGTATAGTCTTCCGAATGCAGAACATTTTGGAATTTAATCTCACTTCAAATTTGCTCTATACTTTACACGAAAGAGGAATTCATAGTGTCATGCTGTTTTCTTCGTGAGGCTCATAGACGTGTGAGGCAATATTGGCTCAAGAGTTACGTCAAGCTTATGATGCGTACTCCAATTTATTTATTCTTTGCGAATTATTGTCATAATTTTACAACAAAAGATGTATAGATCTGTATTATCTTTGAAGATAGCCATTCCGACTCTCTCTCCATGAATCTCAGTGAAAGACTCATATATGACGGATGATGAGCTCAACTCCTTTTTTGGTTCTTACCGCACCAAAATGGTGATTTCATCGTCGTCCAAAGCTCTTCGCGTACACATTCTAAGGATGGCTCTTCACGCTCAATGGTGGCTTCTATTTTGGATAATGTTGGTTGCTTGCATTACCCAGTACTGCCCCGGCTTCTTCGCTTATAAGTTAACAAACTTATCCGCAACATACCTGTGGAGAATCATTGTCCCGATTGGTGGGCGTGATACACGGTTTGCTCACTAAGCAGTACCGCTACATTGTGACAATGATGAACCATTCTCAATAAAGTCAGTGCCTGTCCTTTATACTTGCACCTTGAAGACGCTTTTCTCAATCGGATGTGCCCTGAAGAACATAACATTACGCATCTCTGAATCACATGGAATTTAACCTTGGAAATCGCGACACCAAATCGCAGTCTCCCGCCCCACAGAATATATCAGCTAATAGCTGCAATTATTCTTTTTTTCGGAGACACGGTCAAGAAACTACGGCTTACTGATACATCTACCCTTCAAACTTTTTTAGCCTTCTAGCATCATTGCTGCCAACTATTTTGGGCAATTTCACATTTTGCGTTGAAGCTATGACGGCTTTTTGTCTGCGCCTAAATTGCTCTTAGTATACAGCAGATGTAAAGTCGTGACTCATCAAAGCTCCAACAGGAAAATCGTGCGTGGCACTCTGTGTTTCTGGTTTCTAGGTAATTCACGGCCCAAAGTGCTCAATCCAGACCTACCGAGGATGAGATTGCTTTTCAAATCTAGATTAAGTGTTCGCGCTGTCATAGTCTCAAACATCTACAGAATGCTCAAAACAACCTTTGAAAATAACAACTAGTGACCCAGCTACAAAACGCATGAATATAGCATCTATTATAGCATTTGCGATGCCTTCGAATTCTGTTGACCATTTTGACGGCCACATGTCGCATTAATCCTGCGACACTTCTGAATTTATCAGAACTTTTGACGGCTTCAAAACTCCCGAGATTGGTATTGACTGCCAATCATCCTGGACTGGTCGATACGCCTCTCACGAAAAGAATCGCCCCCAGACGTGCTAGGTGCGCTGATTTCAACCTCCATGGGTCTCAACGAACTTCCTCCGTCAACGCTTAATGAAGTTCTTCGTTCCCTGCGGGATAGTCAGTTGATCCTGCGTAGAAGTCTGAACCTTCGACCCTCTCAACTTGGAAAAAAGAAGGAGCACGGGGTGCAGTGATAGCTAATGCCACAAACGTAGCACCAGTAGACACCATAACGCTATTTGGCAACCAAAGAACAACCATTCTATACTCAGCATGGCTGAGATCCATCACCTCTGGCGCGCTTATAGAGCGCATCAGAATCGACCAGGTGATGTTCCAAATTCAATGCAACACCCACCGACTCCTCAAAAGAGGTTGTATAAGCGCAGAAGGTCTCGGCGGAACCCGCACCTGTACAAAACGCCGTCATCTATATATAGGCCATTTTCATTTTCGTAAGAGGCTTCACCGCAGTCCCGAATATTCGATTTCTTAACTCCTGGGTAGTCCGCTTATCCTCTCCCTTCCATACCAATTTTGATTGCATAAGGTAAAGCCTGATAAAGCGGCAGGAACATTAGTAATTTTCCATTGCGCTCGGGAAATTCCCATGATGAAAGTTCTCGTCCATCGAGAGTACCGCGTATACTTGCAAGCGGCCTCCTGGTTCAAAGTTCGCTGGCGCAACCCGTTGTGCTCAGTTTGAAGCTATTTATCCAAGTGAGGATATTTCCCCTCTTTGCTATCGAACGGCTGGACGCTTGGCAAAAGTGCCCTCGCTGTGCAATTCGGCCATTCTTCCATGACGCCTAATGAGGCATTCCTGAAGACGCCTCACCAGCAAATTATAGTAGTTAATGATTGTTTTTGGACGGTCTAAAACCGCTTCTAGTCCTTAGACCGCTTATTGTACAATATCTTCGCGACTGACTGAACACAGAAGCTTGTTAAGCCTGTCCTATTGTCTCAAGGACATCTCAGAGAACATATCAACTTTCATCCCACAACGAATGCAGTCTTTTGTAAACACGGTCGTCGGATCGATGACTAACAAATCGATCAAATGAGGCTGTTGTGCACCTCGTACAGCAGAAATTTGATTCTTAAAGTTCACGCTAACTGACGCATGGAAGATTAGTTCACTGACCACAAACCAGGTGCCAGACCAGGTCTGTGTACTTCGTTTGCTCTAAAATAAGAGAGTTATATCAATGATTAAGACTAGATTGGCACGGCTCAAAGTATATCTGTTTGCTGTCGAGCACGCCATATTTCAATATCATACATAGCGTCTCCTTTTCGGTGCGTACCGAAAATTGATTATGGTGTTTCTAAGCTTCGTTCTAAGTTTGAGGGATAATCGTGTTATGTGTATGTTGGTTCCGTACCCATTAAATTTCGGTGAGTTTTCATTATGCTTTATCATGACTCTCATTTAGGTGTATATATTTTACTAATTAAGAGCTAGGTTCGCTGGTTATTAGGCTGGAAGAAAACAAATAAATTTCCAGTTTCAAACGCTTTTGCCGCCGACTTTCTAAATTGCGAATTATGGCAGCCACATATGTCCAAAAAAAAGCACCGAATCATTGCACAAAAGATTTGATGGCCCTTCTGGCGTCTGTGCTTAAATTAATATTCGCTCTAACAGATCTTACATAATTTAATCCTTTACCCAAATCTAGAAAAAGATTGCTTTACAAGAATGCGTTGTGAGTAGCTGTTTGCAGTTGTTGTGGTACAAATTTAGATAAAATTATAATCACAGTGGCGTGATCTCCATCTTGCGGACGGATACATCGACTATAACGGTCCATCCTTCGATTTGCGTGAAACTACACGGCCCTTCCCGATGCCAAAACTCGTGTGTGAATTTACAAACCGTATGTTGAAAAGGGGTCTTGTCTTTTAAAGCTTATTGGAAGAAATTGTACTAAAGTGCAATAAATAAAACTATCTCAGATAAGTTATATGTGCATTCTTAATCGGAGGTTCTGCAGCTTTTTATTAGAACCAGTTAGGGAATGGTTATATAAAATAGTAGTATCTTATATAGAAAATGTGTAATGCATTTCTCGTGGCAAATATTTGACAAATAATCTCGCTTTCGCCAGCATTTTGATTGACCAACAACAAATTCATATTTCTATATTTGCAACACCAATTCTTCTATAATTTATCGTGCAATGGGAAATCTTACGGGTACAAGGAAACTGTATGGTGTATGCTGATATTAGATATGTCTATGCTGCATTCTGTGTGATGTGAAAGTACATTCACACATCACAACACGAATCATAAAAGATTAGGTAACGTGGGTACAAAATCTGCGCTTTTGCCACATTACGTATGCTTGAGAAATATTCACTTATCGTCGTCATTTTTATACTCGGCTCATCTACATCTCACCGGCTTCCACCCGATCCTGTGTCTTGTGATAAAAACTAGTGTTTATTGAAGCAAAGAAAGTTTCGAGAGACCTGTAAACAAGAGTATAGTTAAACTAAGTGACTTCTCCCTAGGCACAACATGCGCATTAAAAGCTTCTTTTTCAATTTTTGGTCATCATTTGCAAACGTGTGCAGTCATCCACAGGCCGTCGATCTTCTCATAGTGAAGTGCTTACTAAGTCTCAAGTTTGCCAGCTATGCGAACAAAGCAATTAGTCGAATTTCAGAAGCAAGATCGTTCGTATGAGTATGTCCTACATCAGCAGTCACTGCCAGTGTCTACAAAGAAATTGATCTCACTTCCACCGCTCATCAAGACTACGCTCCAACCGACGACTGATGCATTAGCTGAGAAATCCGCAATTTTCACACATATGATGTTGGAGTCTCCACCACCTGTAGTTGTCTCTACATTGATGTTTTCATATCAAGACAAGTCCACCAACCAATTGGTCCGACCTCTTCCCCATTTAAATGACGTGAGTCCTACCAAATTGATGTCACTGCATCATAATAACCAAAAGCGCACGTGTTTTCCAAAGAAATGTGACTTTCCAATGTGTAAGAACAGCTCGCGCAGTCGTGGCTTCTGTTACAGTCACGGTGGAGGTAGGCGCTGCCGAGTGAATGGCTGTAATAATGGCGCCGTCAGTCGTGATCTATGCAAGCGCCACGGAGGTGGTCGTCGCTGCCGCATTGCAGGATGTACAAGTAGCTCTGAGAGCGGTGGTCTGTGCTACAGCCATGGTGGAGGGCGCCGCTGTAATCTCTCGTGGTGTTCAGCGCGTGCGAAGAAGGGTGGCTATTGTGCCGTACATCTCACGGGTGACCGGACGCCACCAGCTGATACTTTTTCAACTTCAACTTCAGATAGTTCGTCATCGACCGATGTAAATATTGTCGAGACTCTCTTGTTACTGGCCAATGACCAGAAAAATGTTACGCAGTTATTGTCAATGTCGAAAGAAGCATCAGTCTCGTCATTCAACACTATCAAGCGCGCCTATGATATCGCGTCACTACTTAATTAAAGGAAGCAATTTCGCGACCTCTGTCTAATTTATGGTGTGTATAAAGTAAGCGTTTGAAAGACAGCATATTTCTATGTCCAAACACTATCTCTATGATGTTGCTTCGTTCGCTGTAGCTTCTAGACAACGTGTCCAGCTTGTTTCGCCAGTTATTTTATTGTAAAAGTAGACATTGCCTGACTCTTCAGCCACTTCCTCCCATACATCCTCACTTTCATTCGCTTTCATGGGCGCTTGATCAAACAACAAATCAAGTACTACATCGTTCACTTGCATCTCCAACGGAGGGCCATCGGCAGCTTTAACAACCTGCTGAGTCATGCGGTTGTAGTAACATACTTCACCAGATTCAGCATGATAGACTTCACTCCAGCATGAAGACGCTACTGTAAATTTTTGTGGTTTTCGACCTTCTCGCTTAGCTACAACGTTCAAATTATGCCACTTCGTAGCCTCATGTGTGTATAGTTCGCCTTCTGTAGCATAGCTCAAACCTGGACACATCTGACAGCAGAAAGCTAATCGCGGGGGTGCAGGATAGTGCACCAATATGGTGTTGTTCGTGTCCGATTCGTCTTCACTACTCGCTGCCTCGGGTGCAAGTTGCACAGTCTCTACTTCTCCTGCTCGCTGAGGCGGTACAATCACTACAACATCTTCTAGTAAATCAAGCAAGGTACGCAGCTTCTTGACTTTAAAAGTGGTGGGCGTTAGCGTCTTGTGCATCGATTTTTCGTACGCTGAAAAAAACTCGCTCAGCGGTACTTTACCGCCCTTATAACGGCTCACGACTTTGTGAGTCTCGAGCTTGAGTAGTTGAAATTCCTGAGCCAGGAACGAGTCTGATAAAATCGTTGCCAACGCACCCACTTTAGCCGCTTGAGCATCATTTGATGTACTCTCCTGCTTACTACGATCTCCATCGACTGCAATAGCCACAGTCGAGCCACAATCCAAGCATGAACGTGTAATATTTTGTTTTTTCATGGGTTTACTCTCGGCACAATCTAGTGCGTCCAAATCATCCAGCACCTTGCGTAACTTCGCATGAGTTTCTTGCAATTTCATCATTTTCTCCTGTGCTACTTGATACCTGGCACGAGCATCTTCATCAGCTTTTGCAGCCTGCTGCTCAAGATCTCGTGCGGTCGCCAATTCTTGACGCAAACGAAGAAGAATTAATTGCTGGGATATCACCCGCTGCACAATAGGAGCAATTTCAGCTGCCCGAGATGCGTAATTAAATGCAGCACGCACCCAGACGCATATGGCTACAAGAGCCGGTGATATGCTGTATAGTTGAAAGTTGGTAGAACGAAGACGTGGGTGGTGGATCACTTGAGTCAGAGAAAGCAGACGAGCTCGTCGAATTCCTTCAGCGAAAGAGTAAGCATCAAAGAGTGGCAAGATATACAGAGCCTTGACCGCATATTTGTGAATCAAGCCTTCTCGATCGCCTAGCATGACATTCTCAGTATTGCTAGACAACAAACATAGTACGTCTTGACGCGACGGAAATTCTGCTAGTTCCGGCGGCGTCATAGTTGCTGTACCACCTGATTGACGTTTATGTTTTTCATACTCAATCAACTTCTTACGTCTCTCCTTTTCCTCGAGCTCTAATTGAATATTCGAAGTGAAATTAAGTAACACGCAAAATGCTTTCAAGAGTGACTTCAAAGTGTCGTCCAGCTTTGCTGTTCGAAGGTGATACCAGTCTGACAGTTTCAATTCGCGTAGGCCATCGACGGCTTCTCGATATTTGCGCTCAACTTGCTGTCGATCTTGCTTCCAAAATTGCTCAACTTTGAGCTGCAAAGAATCTTCCTGGGCCTCGGCTTCGCTTAATTCTAAGGCCAAAGTCACGCCACGTGATTTCTCTTCTCGCCATATGCGAGAACATAACTCTTGATCATTGCGTGATTTCTCCAACGCAAAGGTCTGCTCCTCAATCATTTTGGCGGCTGCTGCATGCTCATCAGACGTTTTTTCGAGCACTTCAGCACCAACGACAACATTTTGAGTCTTTGCGAGCAAATGGACGATAGTCTTGACAAAAGCATCTTCTTGATCAACACCTTCAGGCAGTGTTGGCAACTGGCGAGCAACCATAACAGCATACGGCGTTCGAAACTTATCCATTACCAAATTGAGCACCACTTCATCCGTTTGAATGTTACGTTGCGTAACACCAAAGTACTCCACGAATGTAGCGGTTGAAACTTTCGAGCTTGGTTTGCTCAACCATGCTTTGTGTTCACCTGCTTCCCACCTTCCTGGTCGTTTCAGTACATTACTTTTCTCACACAAATTGAGATCACCGTCAGCACGTCCAGCGATAAAGACTCCTTCGCCATGCATTTCATCATTTAGGAAAGGACCTTCGTACCTATCACCATTCGGATAAACGAGAATGCCATTTCCATTCCGTCGTGTATGCTGCATTGCACCAGTATAATGACGACCGTCAGCAAAGTCTACAGTTCCATATCCGTCAAGAAAGCCGTCACAGAATATGCCCGAGATCCGATCGCCATTCGCGAGAAGACGAGTGCCTTGCCCATGCCAGCGACCACGACGAAAGAAACCATCGTAGCGAGATTTGTCAGATAACAATATTTCACCAGAGCCATGATGACGATCGTGCGCCCAATAGCCTTCGTACACTTCCCCGTTTTCCAAGCGTTCGATGCCGTAGCCGTGTCGTTTGCCATCTTTCCACTCACCTACGTACTCTCCACGGACAAATGCCATTTTGAGGTGTAGTATACCCAGTCCGTGGAAGCGGCCACGCTGAACTGCTCCTTCGTAGATGTGAGTTGCAGGACACGACGTCACGCGAAAATTTGAACCGCAGGCAGTGAACGGAGAGAAGAAGTTATCAACATTTTCGCCTTCCCATATGGTGCCGTCACGGCATGTAAACTTTCCCCAGTGATTTTTTCTCGGTTTGCATGTTTTACGGGGTAAATTGGCTTCAGAACATGTGTGAGTTATGTCTCTCTTCAAGCCACTAAAAGTGGCATCTTCGACCCACGGTCCCTCGTACATAGAGCCATCATTATACTCAATAACCACGTGGCCTTGAATCCAGCCATCCTGAAATGAACATTCCAAACGAACATACATTTGGGGAAGCTCACAAAGCTTACTCTTCTTTACTGATTGCATTTCTCGTTGACCTTTGGACAATGCTACTATTTTGCTAGTTTCCTCAACCACAGGGGCGTCTAGCTTTATCAAAGCTTTCGATCCTGCAGTTGTTTGAGTAAGCGATGGCGTGTTTAAAGACATAGCTTTCCCAACGTCCTGCTGCCTTTGTTCAAGGTCAAAATCCGAAGCGTCTGCCGCTATACCGGACAGAAATCGACCGTGCAGCATCAAGTCATGATTTGAAATCTGTAGTGACTGCAACGGCGTCTTTAACTCGTGATTAATCGCACTAGCTTCACGAGTGGTCTTCGCGCTTACCCTGTCCAGCTCTGCTCGTTTCACAGCACTTTGAGTCACCGCACTTTTTTCAACAAGCTCACGATGGTGCAAGATGTGCGCCTGTTCTCGGCGCAGTTTCTCCAAGAAAAAGGTCTCATTGCCCTCATCGCGTTGCTGTCGTAACATTTGTTGCTCTGCTACGTGCATCAATTGCAAGCGCTTCAGTCCTTCTTGCATACTCTCGAGTTGTTTCTTTCGGTCTTTTGCCCTAGCAGTCCATGCATTCAGCTCCTCCACTTCGTTGTCCATACGTTCTAACAGTTTGCGCAAATCTTTTTGAAACTGGTCTAGCAGAACACGATGTTGTTCAAAAATGTTGGATCCTTGCCTGTGAGCTTCTTGTATGAGTGCATATACTCGCTGTGTCCGGATAAGCTGATGAGTGAATGCTACGAAAGCTTTTTCAATCGACCCTAAACGCTGAAGTTCATTCTCCAATATCGTAATACGCTCGTTAGACGACGAGATCAGCGTCATCAGCTTTTCTTGAACCTGCGCTAACGACATCTCCGCCTTCTTTCGCTCCCGTTTAAGCGACTGCTTCTGCCATTCTTCACTATCACTTGCCTTTATGCGTTTCACTTTATGCGTAATATATTCTTGTAATTCATTTTCTTCGTGACGCAATACCTCCAACTGCGCATTTGTCTCGTGTTGAAAAGCTTCAAGATCCTGTTTGAGCAATTGAATTGCTGTCAGAACAGCATTGCGTTGGGCTACATTCACCTCGGGGGACTTAAAGTCGACACCAAAAAGAGGTGACGGTGTCTCCACTCGAATTTCACGTTCACGGCGCTTCAACAATTCAAACTTGGCTAGATTCTTTTCTTGGACATGTCGACCACGAGCCAACCACGTGCGCACGGCATCTTTAACACTGTCTTCCACGTAAACTTCTTCCTCCACCTGTGATTGCTCTCTTTCCACACTTACGTATTCGTCTCGTGGCAAAGCATAAGACATGTGACGAGAAACTGAAGCACGTCCTGGTACAGTATGTCGTTTAGGTTTAAAGAAACAGTACTGTCTTGAGAGCTGAAAAATTTCAACACAGTATGAGTTTGATTTCTCTTCAGTCTTGAGATGATTTACAGTAGAATTCCAGAGATGATAACGAAGAGCTTGCTCTGAAGCACAGACGTGGGCACAAAGGCGAAAGGGACAGATGAAAGGAATCGCATGGGTCCGGCAAATGTGCTCTCCAACTTCATCAATCGAGCCAAATCCCGTTATCTGACACACCGTGCACTTCAATTGAGCTCCAAATTTCTGAGATGCAATATCTTCGCCACCCATGTCAGACAACTCTCTTTCAATTAATGGTGTTGTGTCAAAAGGGGGTCGCAGTAGTTGCACTGCAGTCAAGTAACTTACTTCTGTCAGCTGTTTAGGCATTTTCGTGTACAGACTGGCACAACCGACGCCCTGAGTATTCTGTGCTGCGACGCGTATGCGCATAGATTGTTCATACTGCGGAAGAATTGGCCATAGTGTTGTTGTCGTTGGTGCTTTCGGGTAATGCTTATTTGAGTATCTGGATGCTTTGATGTGATCTGTCTGTTCTAAGGTATCTGCGATTCGCTGGCAAATGATTGGGCTGTTACTGTCAGACACAATTGCTTTGCCTTCAGAAGCTTGGTCGCCACTTTCGTCTTTCCACTCGACTACATACTGAAAAATCGGCGCACCATTGTCCAATGGAGCTTCCCAAGCTACATCAACGGCTTTACCTGCCCTCCATTTTCGAAACAATTTGGCATGTATCCCTTCTTTCCGTTGAGCAGCGACATTGGGCTCGGAAAAGGTTGCCTCTACCAGTTTGATGATCTCGCGCTTGCCGTCCTCTACGTAAAGCACGTCCGCGGTGCATGTATCGTATGGGTCCACCGCTTCCACGCGTGCTTCGTACCAATTTTCGTCGTCCAGTTCCACTTCTATATAACAACCAGCACTCAAAAATTCCAAAGGAGTTTTTTGTGTGGCCCGAATCTGTACGTCGACTACGGCTTCTGGTTTCTGCTGCTGCAGTATGTGAAGTGCACGACCTAGGGTTATTAGTTCTGCCTGCTCTCTTCTAGCTTGTGCCTTTCCACGAGCTTCTTCTTGTAAAAGTCGATCTTCTTCCTTAATTCGCCAAGCAATTTCTCTTTCGTACCGAGCAAACAAAGCAGTTGCGGTCTCTTCAAGTTTACTAAGCGTCTGGTGTCGCTTCGCATATCCACGAGGGCCTTCACGTGAGCGCTTACTATTCCAAATACCTTGGCGTTCCAATATCTGGGCTTCTTGGATTTCTTCTCGCTCTTGGGCTTTGAGCCCCTTGACAATTTGCAAACTTTTAAATCGAGCTTCAACCGAATTACGCTCAAGCCAATTCCAGTTGGTGGCTTTTTCAGCAGTTGCAGCTAGTGGAGCGCCCTCGACTATCTTCCCAGATTGCGCTTCACCAGTCAGGAAATGCGCTACACCCCAGCCATGTGGGACGCTGGCTCTATGAAACTTTTGCGGTGTATCATCGTCATGTTCGTCAGTGCTCCAAACAGGAACCCGACGCATTTGAAAGACGCCGTGGACAAGTGCCCACCCTTCCCCGGGACAAAATGAGCAATTTGCGAGCTGAGGAAAGAAATATTCTTTGGCTATCGTGTGTTTCTCTTCGAAAGTTTTCGCGAACTCCGCATTGCGCATTAAAGCATCAAGTTTTGCGTGTCCGCGATTCGCTTGTCGCTTGGCAATTTTCACTGTTTTAGATTGTTGAACCCAACGCAAGGGTTGAAGCAACAGGTGATCAATAAAACGAGTGATCGGCTTTGTTAAAGGTACAGGCCCGTTCTTTTTGTCCATCACTTGATCTTTATCTCCCACAAGTAAAAGCTTCGTGAGGAGTTGTTCTACTTCACGACGTCGGCCAATGAATCGCTGTACACGATTTATCACTTTCTGAATGCCCGGAGGTTCGTCTGGTAGCCCAAGCGGCACATCCTTGGGGCTGACGAGTTGAAGCATCACAAGCATTCGAGCAACACGAGTGTTCGCACAGCGAAAAGTTTGTAGTACGTAAAGCAGACTTCGTTGCCGCCTCGCAGCATTCACTCCTTGAAACTCCAATTCTCGCTGGTATTGCAAGCGAGCAATGTAAACGCGTGCCATGCACTGGATGACGCGAGCGGCGCTGAAGCGTTTAGATTCGTGTGCGATGGATGCAGCATACGAGGTAAGCTGTTGCCGCCATATTGCACTGATTTTGCCGTCTGAGCCCCCGAGGTTAAGCGCATACGCAGCAGAAAATGACAGCTCCGGTACACGATGTAATACGCGCTTTGCAGGCTCAAATTTAGTTGCTGGAATCAACAATGGCATAAACTCTAACTCACCATCTAAATCCATTTTAACCTGCGCCACATTGTCGATACTATTTAAGACGAATGCCGTCTCACCACAGCGCGGGTGACCAGGTAGAATAACTCTTACAGCGCTGCCCCGATCCACATGCTCTTGAAGGCGTCGCCTGTCATCAGCAGTGGTAGCTAATAATTGCTCAAACTCGCCGAGAAATCTTCGTGCCGTCTGTGACTTGCGTGTCAAGTTGAATGCCTCGTGACGAAGCTTCTCTGTATTCCCAGACTTTCCATTCTCCAGCTCTTTGTTGTTTGTTGCCGTAGCGTTCACTTTCTCTTTGACAACATGAAAGAAAGCTCGTAAATCATCGAAATCTTGGCGAACTTCACGGAATACGGATCGAACGTCAGTGAGAAATGTGGCCGGATCCAAGCCAAAGAAAGAGAGAAAACTGCGTAGAGCTCGCTGCGTCGGGCGGTTCGAAGCCCCGAGAAATCGCAGCATTTTTCCTTCAATAGTTCGTCGTGTCAACACTTCCATGCGAGTTATGTAGCTCCGTCGAAGAGCAGCCGTGCGTCTACGTGCAATACGACCTCGATACATGGCTTGCAAACGTAAGGCACAACGAAGCTGTACCAGCACCTCTTGCTGCGACGTAAACCAGCAGCGTACCAGGTACCCACGGATATGGCGTTGGATTGCTATGGCAGCCAGGTGTTTGACGCGCCCTAAACGCTCACGTTCGACTAGTCTGTATCTTGCTTCGACACGAACACGCTCCTGCTCTTCTGCTTTTTGCCGTTGCACAAGTATATACTTTGCCCGTCGCATCTCTTCGTAAAATTGTCTGGCAGCTACCCCACGCCACCGACGCTGTAGTACGACAATCATACGCAAATGACGATCCACCTGTCGCATCTCGACTTCCTCTGTTGCCATAAATTCCATCTCCCGTTCTGCCCGTAGATACTCTCGTAGTCGCGCTTTTCGAGTTGCTGCAAGAAACAGAGCTCGGCCCAACTTTCCACGCCATGCGTTCTGAATCAACACAGACGCCCAGACCATATATAAGTAGTGGTTTTCTACATGTCGTCTAGTAAAGACACCTCGCCAATACGCTTGCAGTCTCGTTGCCATTCGACGTGCATGCTGCAATTTACGGATTTGATAGACCCAGACTGTGAAGGAATAAGTCAGCTTTGCGTTTGCCAGCATGATTCGCACACGCTGTTTACAGTGTTTGGCATATGCTGTCTGGGCTGCCCACGACCTCAAAACACGGACTTGTGTACCATTTATAAAAAGTGATATGGCTCGGCGCTTTCGGTTGCGCAGCGCAATTTGTTTTTGAGTGTTATCGTACCACGTATACACAGCTCTCATGAAGTCTAGAATGCGGACTCGTGCGGCTACACGCCCAGAGATAAGTCGGAGCGTCGCTCGATGCTCATGACAATGACGCCAACGTAACCAGCATTTAGACTGAATACTGCCAGAAAATCTTGCTAAAGCTCGGCGCTTTGCTCGCTGGGCCTTTACAAAGTTCAGCCACGCATTCCAAACGAGCAACTTGTCCTGATGCCACACTTTTCCAGCTAGCCAGCGATATTTTTCTTGCAGCTGGCGCTCACGATGCGCATTATGAAGCCACTGACGGAATGCCCAGCGAGTCAAGCTCTTTTAAATGAAGACAAAACAATTAAGAGAATGATACATCAAAGCAGTAGACATGAGTCTTACTCTACAGACGATGGACGCCTTTGCTTCGACCAGAAATCGCGTTTGTTTTTTAACAAATTTGAGCCAAATTCGCCATATCATTCTAATCAAAGCCTTATTTGCTCGAGTCTAAGGTGTAACAAGGGTAAGTATAAGATATTTGGCAGAAATTACTAAGACATACTCTGCCTTCCAATTGCCGAGTCGAGTTGTGGGCTTCAAGATGAAGAGTGTTCAAAAATATTCCAGACATCAATAATCTACGCTTCTTCGACTGCCTTGTTAATGTATACCAGGTCTGAATGATGCGTGGCAGTAAACGGCGTTTTTCGAAAACGAACACTTTTTCAACATCATGTCGTTTGCGTTGTACGAGCTTACGCCAAGCCTTGAAATTCAATGGTAGTTTTCGCTGAGCTAAGAATTTATAAGCCTTTGCAACATTCAATCTGGCGACACGATGCATTTGTCTGTGTTGTGTCTCCGAATGCAGCAATTTCCACGCTGTAAATACCTTGAGTTCGGACCGATTTACCCAGTATTTGTGTGCCATGCGCACTTGTCGATCATACAGTCGCTTTCGCCAACGGTACTGCATTGGAATGACAACATTGAGAAGCTGTTGTAGGGTAATATGATAAGATAGTCGACATCGATATCCACGAAATAGGCGCTGGATGTCTAACGCAGCGCAAAATTGTTTCCACTCGCGCTCTTTAAGCTCAATTTGGCGCTCACAAGCTCGGATTCGGGCTCGAAAACGAGCTTGAAGGAGTATAGCTAGTTTGACACATTTAGTAGAATAATCTATCAATCTTTCCCTTTTTTGAGCTTTTATTGCTGCGTCCGGATTCGAAGCTGATATTCCCTTAAACTTTGCTTCATGTTTGGAAATGACTTCAAGCCCATACACATTTTCACGACATTTAAGGAGCTTCTCGAGATCTGTGACTTGAATCAATGGGCAACGAAACACGTTTAAATAACGTAGAAAGAGGCACTTCGTCCATATGTGTTCAAGTCCAGCAGAATCAATACCTTCACTTTGGGAAAGATCCAGCACCTCGAGGAACTTCAATTGACTACTGAGTGTACGACAACACGCTTCGTTAAGCTTATCTCGTGGTTGATACTGAAGATCGAGTTGCTTGAGGTTTACAGGAAGACTACGTAGCCCGCGGCTCGAAAAACCTGTACAACCGGAGAGAAACAGTTTTTCTAACGATTGCATAACCAACATGGGGTAAAGTGCGAGATCATCGACATTGACACAATCTCGGAGGTCAAGTACTCGTAAGACTTTATTGTGACCTGCCAGATTTGTTAGCAAGGCTCTTGATACTTGCTCCTGCCCAGCAAGTCGCAGCTTGATTAAGTTCGGGGCAGACTTTACAAGTCTGACGAGAACCGAAGCAGGAATTGTACCAACTTTGGAGAGATCAAGTGCTGTCAAAGTTCGTGAGCATGTGTTGATCACTGCGAGTAGCGCCATTTCTCCAATACTGGAATTGTTAGACAACGTTAGACACTTTAACAGCTTGAAGTTCTTTGAGGCAGAAAAGTCTAACGATCTGCTAGTGTATGCATTGATGCCATTAGTACGAAAAAAAGCATCAAAGCCAGAATCTGTGAAGCCCACACAACCCGATAGATCGAGTCTTTCTAGTTTCAATAGTCCGGCAAAAGCAAGTAAACCCTTGTCAGTCAGTTTTAAACAACTTGAAGCGTTAAGACTTTGAAGGAATGGACACGACGTTGCGATCCATGAACAACTCAAATTTGTCAACAAGTTGCACCCTGAAATGTCAAGCTTGGTCAGCTTAAGATATTTGCTGACCTCACGATAACCCACAATATTAAAGCAAAGACATTCAAACGCATCATCCGTGATATTGACACAATAGCTAACATTCAGTTCTTCCAATCGTCGAGGTTTTCTACTGAACAATTCCTTGATACTAGCGTCAGTGACTCTCTGACAGTGGCGAATCGAAAAAATCCTTAGTTTTTCTCCCCGTGACTTCATCAATGGTATCACTGCTGTGTCCGAGATAGACCGACAGTAATCAAGACGTAGTCTTTCCAGAAGTCTGACTTTTTTAACCAACTGCATAACACCCAAGTCGGTCACGTGTTCGCACTTTTCAAGATTCAGGCTAGATAATTGCGTAAAGGCCCCACCAACTACTCCAAGAATGCTGTCCGTGACAAAATCACTTCCACATAACGACAAGTCATTCAGCAAGTCACATTGTCGAGCAATAGCTTGAAAAGCTGCTTTCTACAAAATCACACAGCTGCATTGCGTAAAATGTAGCCCATCGCAATGTCAATGGCTTGCATACTTACAGGTATGTTCTTAAATTTATCCAAGACGAGACGTCGCAGTTTTGAGCAATTATTAAGCAGCAGTGTAAAGTCTGCTTAAGCGTAAAATGGTCAAGGCTCAACAGGAAAATGCTGTTCAATCACTTACCTTGTGCCCGTGTGAGTGATTCAAGACCATCCAAATCCAATTCCTTGCATCTTCGAGAGAGTTTAAACGCCATTTCTTGGAAAACTGGACCGTCCTGTATGCACAACGAAGTCCAGCTGCTTAGATCAACTTTCTCAAGAGGTTTAAACGAGTTCTGCTCGTAGAACAGCTGATCCGGAAGGTAAGCGTTATCATTGGCAATCGCAAGACTATGAGCTAGTTGAGACACTTGCTGCTTAGATGGCAAAGGCGTATAGTCTTCACAATGAGTCTTCCTGTCGAGCAAAAGGTACTAATTATGAATTTACTGGAGAAATGGTACTAAATCACTGCGATTATACCCCTTGCAATCTGTCAACAGCTGCTCTATAATAGCTCTGCCTTTATCTGTAGAACTCCGTATCCGCGGCAACGCAACAATATCTCGAGTCTGTGTGTTCTTGATCATGCTGTCCATACGAAGCGCATAGTTCCGTGAAAAGTGGTGATGGGACGATCGTGGACGCTTTAAGAGTCGCGTTCTTTTGTCTGGAAACATATGCAAAATGTCGTTCGGGACACAAATTGCAGCCTCTGCACTAGCCAATACAGAGTTTTCACTTGGATCTTGAAGCCATGATTCACTTTGCGATGATTGATTGCCTCGCAAAGGTAAACTACTTGTGGTTTGAGCGGAATCCCAGTGATATGCGACATCATTGACGTCGACGTTCTCCACTTTGGAGCTCAAAGTCCTACTTGAGAGTTGTCGTGGGACTTGTGCGTCAGAAAATGCGTGAGTTTTCTGCTTGATTGGGCGATCATTGAGCACATGCAAGTCAAGGGCGTGGCGTTTGACCATATTAGTTTGTTGGAGCAGCAATTTTAAGTGTCTCTTCGTCACTCACAATGATACTTTCATTCATTTTTAGAAGACAGATAGATACACATCAAAAAAGCTGTTATTTCTGACTAATCTCATCGTTTCGAATGCAACCAAGACTTGCGCCATAGCCATCAAAAGCTGAATTTTATCCGTAATCTTGAGACTTATGGAATTTACAGCAATGAAATTAGGAATAATGCTCTCCCCTTGCACCACAGCCGCGGCTTTTGCAACTTAATCTCTTCTCCATCGACTACTGAAGGATCGGTTGTTCTCTATGTCGTGGAGGGTTGGGAGTGCGGGTCGGTCCCGTGTAGATTTGAAGTCGTTCTGATTTCTCCTCCACTTCGCAAAATACTCGTTCGGCTCTGCTCTCGCAAGTTATTTTCAAATGACGTACTGCTTTACGGCAGCTCCAATAGTTAAGTAAGGCTCGAAATTCTCTAGCAATCAGTTGGTCACGACGGAGGGCGTACGTCCCATTAGATTCCTCAAGATACTTTTGCATCACTAAAAACACACGCTCAACCGTATCGCACCACACCGTTTTAACATATTGTCCCAATAGTCGTAATAGCTCCTGCATCTCGTGCTTTGAGCGCAGCGGTAGGAACAACGCGAACTTGGTAGCATGGTCGAATTTATTCCATAGTTCAGCATCTTGCTCCAGCTCACAAACGAATTCTCGGAGCGTCTGAACCGCTCTGTAGCGTCTACCAGATTTACCTTGAGTGCTGACAGAGAATAGCGCATCGGTAATTGATGCGAGTTGCGCTCGCAAAGAAGAAATCTTATCCTTCAAGTCCTTTTTGCGATGTTCACAGGACATTAAGTCGATGTCTTGGCGACTAACGTCAAGTCGCTTTAAAGAAGCCGCTGGCCATTGCCCTGCAAATTTTAGCAGCTCCTCCCGGTATCTTTTGACGTCGCCCCGACAGAGGACAAGACATGAACTGGCCATCAGGACCACCCACTTTGCAAACTCATTCTTATCAGAAAATTCTAGACAATAGGAACGTTTCATGACGTGTAACTTTTTGACTGACGAAAAAGATGTCATTTCGACGGATGGCTTGGGACACGATGACTAACTGCCATGTGATTTATTCATGACACAATTCGACTCAATTAATTCAATTACTTTCAGTGTCCAATTTTTAACTGGAAAAGTTGGGAGCAAATATGGCAACTGCAGTTTCGAAAACCGTTAATCAGTTGAAGCTAAGCAACAACAAGCAAATGCCTAAATCGACGACCTCAAAATATGAAGTCGTTGCTGAAAGTCGAGATCCTGCAAAATCACCGAAAATGCTGACAATCATCGCCAAAGAGTCTGATTTACAAACTTTTCTCAAAACCAATAATAATTCATTTGCTCTTCCAGGAGTGGCAAATATTGGTATTCACTTTCAATTTTCGCCACCATCTCGTTCAGATGCGAACCAGCTGCCATTGGAACAAGTAGTAGCAATTGTTATTTCTGGTGAGGTACCCAATGATGCTGCAGTGGTGCTCCTGTTAGCGTCACTTTCGAAGACTCGAGTTCTTACAGGGCTCATTGCATTGCTTAGTGATCCATTGATTTCAAAGGTGATGCACAATATCCACCAGACTGCGTTCTGGCTTCAATGCTACGGGTTGAAAAACCCCAAAATCGTTAATTGCATCGACTTGCAGCTTTTGTACGAAAGTACAGTGAATTCAACAGTGCTGAACGCGGATATGCTTCAGATTGCAACTGCTTGCTCTCAAGAAATAGCGTCAGAATTAAATTACAGCACACACTCATTTCAAGCGCGAACCAGGATGTCCGAGAAGCTGCAACGCTCAATGGCCTATTCCGCAAAGCTTTACGCTAGTTGCTATTCAAAAATTAAGCGCAAGTTTAAAACAAAAACAATGTTTGCCGAAATGACAAAAACTCGGTGGGAGATGGCTATTATCAACCAAGGCAAGGCTGCAATTTGGTTTGATTCCGATGCTGATTACCAGCCGCGGAGTCTCGAATTCCTTGTTTGCAAGGATGACGCGTCGGCAATTGAGCTTCCCAAACTACAACTTCAGTGCGAAATCGATTCGCTGCTTTGTCTTCTTCCATCTTCGTATCGCGACGCAATTTGTGCGGTTAAAAACTACCGCTTTCGACTTGTTGACATTTGTATCGATGTTGGTCGGGCTCCATTTACCTACATGGGTAAGCGGCAGCGTGTTCTGCTCGATAAAGAAGAAAATGTTGTCTCAAAAGAGACTATTGATGAGATCATCGAAAAAATAGGAGGTGAAACGCGCATTGGAGGCGACAATCGAGTAGGCATCGATGGCCAACTCCATCGTATTTCTGTCATGAGAAGCAAAACTAACGAAGTTTACGCCTTAACGATGCGTACAGGTCGAGCACTGCAAAATGCTGCATGTGTGCTGACAGATCTTCTATTGAGTGATAAACATGCAAAAAAGTCTGTGCTTATCTTGGGTCACCCTGGAAGTGGGAAGACAACACTTATTCGAGACGTGGCACGGTGCGTTTCAGAAACTATGGAAAACGTATGTATCATCGACACTTCGAACGAGATTGGAGGCGACGGCCTAATTCCGCATAAATGTGTTGGGTGGGCTCGTCGCATGATGGTTCGATCTTTGGAAGCCCAAGCTGGGGTTATGGTGGAGTGCGTTCAAAATCACACGGTTGAAACGTTAATTGTGGACGAAATTGGTCGAAAGGCGGAGGTGCTTGCAGCATCAACCGTGCGTCAGCGCGGTCCGCGACTGATTGCAAGCGCACATGGTGACTTTCGCGCGTTGATTAAGAATTCAGCATTAAACGGTTTGATCGGCGGTTCACAACAGGTTACCTTGGGTGATAAAGAGGCAAGGAATTCAAATAAGCAAAAGCTACAAACTCAGCGCGCTGGTACTCCAATATTCGATGTGATCGTGGAGCTAGATAATGTTGACCGCGGTCGGTGTCGAATCATATGGGACGTCGCAAATGCTGTAGACCGTGTGCTCGAGGGTGATGACTATGCCGTCGAGACACGTCGGTGGGAAATTAGTACACGAGGCGTTCAAGTGCTTAGAAAGTAGCGAATTTTATCACGATGTTTACTTGCAAAAATCTCATCTTCACCAAATTATATAAATATTAACTTTTTTACTGTTATATCTAGACCGATTTCTCTGTTAAATCGTACGCAAATTGGTATGATAATCTGTCTTGACATTTGCTACTGTTCGACAAGGATCGAGCTAATTACGCAAGTTGCAGGCGTATCGGAGCATCTTGCGACTGATAGTTGAAACCTGAATAGAGGGTATCTAGAGAGCACCAGAGTCAGAGAGAGTGCATGGCTTTTCATTCAAGCAAAGGGAAATCGAGACCATGATATAGACTCAGAACCCACGCGAGAGGTGGAGGTCGACAACATGATTGCGCAACGAAGCAAATAACTTCAGAAATAAGAGCAGCAGACAAAGCATGACGTGATACAACTGCAGATAATCGGGATATCATGCTGCTTAGTGAACGCAGCCAAGGCGACTTTGAGAAATTTGGGAACCAAATTGACCACAAATGCGAGAGCCAATGGAGCAGATCAACATTGTTAAGAAGAATCAACAAAAACAAAAACAGCAGAATTAACCATATTGGAGTATTTAGGATACGCAGGCCTCTTCAAATTAGTCAATCTATTTATAGATAACCAATTTAACTAATTTCATT
>NW_020189586.1:552049-569285 GCF_900000015.1 Plasmopara halstedii
GTTACTCTTGCAATAGCAGTGCAAATCAACTTCAAAAGCTCTCGTTTCCACACCTGGGTAAGGCGCACGAGCCCAACTATGTGCGTTGTATACGTGGGCTTTTTGGATCAGCTTTCTCTGTGTAAGTTGCACGGTAACCCCATTTTCCTTGGTAGCATTATTATCGATCCGACGACCGAGTCGTGGAAGGATTGTACCCTCTAAACGATTGGAGCACTATTTATAACATATCTTAAGCTTATGTCTAGGATTGGTCATTCGACGATAGCATCCAAGAGCCAATATCGGCGATTGATCTCCTGGAGCCACTTACCAGAGATACTCCAAAAAGGTATGAGCCAGCTTTGAGCGCAACCAGCTCCCATCTAATGCTGCTGATATCGAGAACATTCTCTTTTTTGGATAAGAAAGCTATGATGGCCCTGAATTATGACATGATTTAAACAAAATCCAGCGCTTCGAGCTTGTGGTCTCCAAGCTTGTAGGCCGGATGCGGAAATGGGCACTCTGCTTCTGTGTAAGATGCATTCCTAAAATGGCAGATACTAGAATGACATATGTCATAGCTGTTAGCACGGACGAACGAGGTGTATGTGGCGCGTTCCAAGTTGTTGTGTACCCATCAAACAAAGACTTGCAAGTTTTTTTAACCACAATGGCGTTAAACATTCTATGAAAAAGGATAACCGTTGTCATCTTATCGAGGGTCATCGAACAGGTGTGGCTCATGCCGAAACACTCCGCGTCACCCCACCTCTTTCGAAGAAGCGGTGGGTGTCGCAATTTGAGAGATTGTGTGTCACTGTCTCCAGAAAATATCTCGTGGAGACAGTATAGAGCAGCTTCGAGTGCGATTCTCAAACATAAGTCTGTGACAACAGACAACAGTAAGTCGCGAGTAGAAGGGTCGACAAAAAGAGTGCTTTACGGTGTCTCGATGTAACGGTGGCGCCCAGCTACCGGATCAGTGGGACTCCATGGGCTAATAATAGTTTACCTCTGAATGCATTAACCAGTGTAGTCCTTGGGACGTAAGCCTTCCATCACCATCCCAGGCAGAAGCTCTCGTTCAGCTTAAAGAGTTCCTGTCACGGGAATTACCTCTCCGCGTACACATACGTTTCTGAGGAAGATTAGATAAACCGACACGCCTCACCGCGTGTTGCTCGCTTCCTGCAGGCCGTTGACTTACGTAGAGAGGAGGAAAGACGAGGTGATACATAATGTTATTGCAGCGAAGCTGCCGTAGTTCTTTGCTTAGAGAAAGCTAGCTAAGGTCATCGACCATACGTTATTTATAAGAATCAGTACAAATGCAGCGGATCGCAATCCTCTGCTTCCAAGAGTACTGAAGACTATAACCAAGGTAAGCAAACTCTTCCGTTCAAAATTGAAACTGTATTTGATTGTTTTAGTTGCGGCAGATCTAAAACCCTATGTTTTTTGTATTAATATAGTAATACCTAATTAATATAGTTAAGCCTAATTAATGTAGTAATATGCATTACTATTGGCAATCCTTCCACGTGGTGGCTTCTTGTTACGGTACAGCCACACTATTGTGTGATTACACCAACTTGTATAATCCACACCTATTTACGGTCACACCATCCTGTGCGACCCGCCCTTTCATATATGCGTACGTGTTACTCCGTTACAATTAAAGCCAGTAGTTTTCAAACCTCCCTATTATGATAAGTTCTTTTAATTCTGATTAAATGGAAGTGACAGGGGATATACCGCTATACATAGTCTACAGTTAATGTGATACACACAAGTTAGTGGTCTACACAACATATCTGGCACATTACACCATTTCCCACTCAAAGTGGGTTTACCCAAATTTTACAAATCGTTCTTCAGCTTTTCTTCCCCTCTCCGTATCACTATGTCTAACTCTCGCTACAGTTACAACCCACACGCTTGATCCGCATAAGATTTTGTCACAATCGAGCTTGGTTTCTATTCCAATACCACGTCATTCAGCGAATTCAAGCAATCGTGAGCTTGATCGTCACGACGACTTATACGAATGACGTGGTGGGTCCACCCGAAAGTTCGACAAACTCTTTAGCCGGATGGGTGCTCGACTGATGACGCGAGTCGCGTCTTTTTGCGCCATCGAGCCGATTACACGTGCTGGATGCAAACTACGAAGCCTCACGTATGTTCCATACGTCCAGCAATCCATTCTGGATTCCATCCCGACAATCGACATTCGAATCTGGGCATGGGTCCATTCGACCAAATTCGTCGACATCCACCGTTGGCAAAGGGCAAGATCCACTGCTGACTTGTTGAAGGTGCGTGATATGCGCTTTGATTTGCGCACTTGGCAGCGCAGACGAGGATTCTCGTATAGAAGCTCTGTCATTACTCGGCTTCACGATGAAAGGGACGGGGAAAGAGGAGTTAGGGGTAGCTTCCCTAAGCGGAGTTCGTCACCGGACCGCATCGAACACCCGAATGATAATGGCGCAGTCACCACGAAAAATTACGAATGCTCGCTCGATGAGTACCCCAGCAATTCACCAGGAGATCCATACAAACGTGGACGTTCCAATCCGGCACCACGTTCTCGACGTGGAAGTATCGATTCTTTTGTCGATTTCGAGGAGGATGGGGTGACTGGAGCGGCCGTCCCATCTGCTTCTTCTGTGGCTGGCCTACGGCCTTCGTCCGCCCCTGGAACTGTGTCTCACGAAGGTGAAGAAGCTTCTCTCGCTGATGAGCCAGCGGCTGATCGCGGTGACCGATCGCGTGTCGTCGACACGACAACGCGTGGAGGATAACTGACAGGTCCCTCACGAAATACGCAACTTCGCATGGCGTAATGGAAACTCACGTGTGGACGCAATCGATGATCAGATCTACCGATTGGAGCAGTCTCTGCTAGCTCTTACGCCTGTTGCAGCAACTTCTGCTGATGACGCAGGACATCCTGCCAATCGATCGCGCTCTGTTTCGGGCGTTCCCGATTATCTCTGTCATTCCGAGGGCAATGCTGAGGCGACGACGCCAATGGGCACGACCTCGTCTGTCTGCGTACTCCTTTGCTACGCACCCGTGTACACGACTCATGATGAATAACTCCAGGGCGTACTTGTACTTGCGTTTCACATGCGCATAAATTGATTGTATCAATTCAAGAGGCAACCATTTGCCGAGGTCCTTCCCCACTTATATTAAAAACACCACCCATCGCTTAAGCGGGTGTCGCAAGCCGTTCATGAGAATATTGCGTAAATCCAGTGAATGATTTGTTCATAGCAAAAACAACCAATGATAATAACGGGCTCTATTATGCGGATTTTTTTCGTATAGAAACTTCTCAACACATCTCCGATCACTCGGTTGGTAAGTTCTATTTGCCCATCCGGGTGTACCACGGTTGATATTTCCAAGCAGGTGTCAAGAAGTCGGATCAATTCTTTCCAGAAGCCACTCGTGAATCGTGTATCACGATCAGAGACGATGGCGTCTGGCAATCTGTGATTGTGAAAATTATGATCAATGAACAATTTAGCCAAACCTTTGGAATCAATGAAATCGCTACACGGAGCTGTGTACAGCTGGGTATCTCGTAATCTTTACGCGGAACGGCATTTGCGCGGGAATCGTCTACGCATTTAACGTGTTATAGGCGTGATCAATACACCATTTACCATTTGGTTTACTCACACCAAACGTCAGCGCGCTATGAGGAGGCTTGCTCTCCCTCCCTGACCCAGCAACTTGCTTTAAGCAAAACAATCATTGATGTATTCGTTTTGCCCACGCGATAGTGGTCACATTACATGCTTTGAACCAGGTTTACGATCAATTTTGTGTCGAACTTCACGTTCGAGTGGAAGCCCAGAGGGTGGCCTCGTAATAAGGACGTCATCTTATATTTCATAACAAGCGATAAATTAGGACCTGTTGATCCTCTGCGTGATTCCATACGCTGTCTAAATTCCACGAGAGCCGAATCATTCATAGCGGATGATGAGCGTAATTCCGCTAAGTCGACCCTCGAACGTAAAAACACAACCTCCGCAATGCCATCACATTTTAGGTCGTAGGAGGAATATGTGATCTGATCATCAGAGCACTGTCATCGAATAATATGGATTTCTATGATTGAGATTTCTTGTTGCTTGAAATAAATATTGCATCGTTATGCATGGAAGGATAGACTCCTTCACTACGGCGTTTCACGTGACGACTAGCCATGACTTGTTGCTCCCTAATGATGATTTGCAGTACAAGATAGTATAAGATGCGCATGATGCGCTGATGGCCGGTCATGTTGGCCGTAAGAAGATTAATCAATCTCTCAGTCCCCAATTTTGGTGGCCCCACATGAACAAGTTGGTGGAACGATACGTAAAGACATGCGATGTCTTTCAGCAAGAAAAGAGCGCAAGGCACCACCGGAAATTCTCTTTGTTCCTACTGACCGTTGGAAGTTAGTCTGTCTCGACTTTGTTTGGCTTTTCTTGAGAATACGAATGGCCACAATGGGGTGCTCGTCTCTATTGATAGACTCAGCAAGATGGTTGGCATCGTTTGGTTGGTCGTTGGATCTTGATGAAGGAGGAGGACATTTCTTTGAAGGCTGTTAGTACAGCGTCCGGTACCACATTTCGCGGACACATAGGTCGACAACTTTTGTTTCATCTTAAGAAATACAGTCGTATTTAGACTCCATCATGGGGTTGATGACAAGTGATACAGCAGGTTTTCTGTATAAGCTGCACCGAGGAAGCCGTGACTCTGCGAGTCCTCCTCCATTGATTGTCAGCGGATGTGTCCACCGAGCGCCACTTAGGAATCAATAACTACTTGGTTTTCTTGATATATAGTGAGAGCTGAGCTAATATCACATTTGAATTTAGAAAATCAGAAGTAAATACTACTATAATATAAATTCAAGTATTTCATGCTAGCAACTCACGTGTTCCACGGTTCTCTCATTAGCGGTGCTCCCTCACTCTTATTCGTACCAGTGATACCGCTTCATAATTCCACTATTGTGTTTTGTTAAAATATCTTGTGGCAATAGTGACAAGTACATGCATTTTTTTGCTGAACATTACTCCGTTGCACCGTCTGTCGAGTGTTATTTTACATATTTTCTAATATTGCGAAAAAATCTATATTCTATGATTCAATTTCTTTTTTACAAACAATGCTTCTTCGATAGTACATTCAAATCTAAGTATGCGCTGAGAAATCTTTGATAGTTCTTAAGAAAGACATTTAAATCTAAAAAAAATGAATGCCGATAAATTTTCAATTTGCAAGCGTCGTAGTTAAAATAGGACCAGCAAAACCCGCAGATTTACTTTACTATGCCTTTAACCTTGAGTATAATAAATTAGCCATCGGCACTCCTGTGCCAGCCATGTCGGACTCCCTTGATTGCAGATCCATCCATCACTGACCAAGCAGCGGGTTTTACCTTTGTTTTTAATATGGGCATCTCCTTCGACAACCTGGACCAAGATGGTGGCTTGAAGAAGCTGAATGGTTTCTTGACAAGCCGCAGTTACATTGAGGGATTCAAATTTAGCTCAGCGGATGCTGATTTATTTCACAAGTTTTTGTCTGTACCCGATGCTGCTAAGTACGCCAATGTCTACCGTTGGTATGTGCATGTAGCTGCCAGGTTGGGCCTGCGCGCCATTCTAGTGACCAAGAAGGTGACAGCTACCACAAAGGCTGCTGTTGCTTCCAGCAAGGTGGTCAAAGATGATGGAAACGATGATGACGACCTATTTGGCGACGACGATGAAGATGAAGACGACGAGGCTGCCAAGGCATTAGCTGCCAAGCGCGCTGAGGCCGCTAAGGCTGCCAAAAAGGAAAAAAAGAAGCCCGTGGAACGCTCTCAGGTTGTCATCGAAGTGAAGCCATGGGAGGCTGAGACGGATCTTGAGGAACTGGCCGTTAAGATCAAGGCCTTGCCAATTGAAGGTCTGTCGTGGGGTGAGGGTCACAAGTTGGTCCCTGTTGCTTTTGGTATCAAAAAGCTACTTGTGCAGTGCGTTATTGTGGATGAACTTGTGCTGCTCGATGACATTACGGAAGCGATTGAGGCTTTTGAAGATTACGTGCAATCGGTAGACATTGCGTCGATGAACAAGCTGTAAACGCGCAATCAAATTGTGATGTGACAAGGAACTTATTTTAGGGCTTGTTTTGCTGCAGCTAAGTTACGCAGCTTTTATGATTGGCTTCCTGCGCTACCAGTAGAAATATATAAAAGCAGAAATGCACGAAACATTTACCAGTTTCTTTTCTAGATGTAGAGCGTTCAAATTTGTTGTACATACCAACATGGTGTTCACTCGACCACGAAGACTTCTTTAAATTATTGCTTCTGATGCACCTACTCACTGTGGTGACTTGGATCAACAACAAGTGGCGACCCTGGATTTTACAGTACTTGAGCTACCATGTTGTGGCAATAAGAAACTTTTAGTTTAGCATACGTTTCCCGCAGCATACGAATTGAACTAGACGTCAACAGGGCACCAGACTTGGTAGTTCGCAGTTAGCAAGTTGACTCTCGATGAAAGTATCATGCTTTATCTGCAAATTTGCGCTGTTGTTACCAATATATTTTCTTGTCTACTGTCAAATTACGCGTTTTTGTGCGCGTTTTTGCTGAGTATCAATACAGTTATTTGTCATTGTAGCAAATTAAACGTTTACCAGGCATATACTTGGCTCAAACTGATTCCGACTTTGCTGGACCGCGATACCACAATTGACGCAGGTGCCAACGCTGCAACCTCATCTTTTCTTGCGGCTCCGCGCTCACATATCCAGTGCCTAATGCTCGAGCGACAGAAGAAAGCAAATCGCCAGAAGAAGGCGCGCTTTAATCTATTGCATTCAATGACCCAAGGTGCGTTTTATTTCCATTCTCAACGAAAAAACTATATATGTATGAATCACCTCTCTTTCCTAACTTCTTAAACAGAAGAGCGTCAAACATTTTTGAAGCGAGAAACTGCAGAGAAAGAGGAGCTCAAGCGACGACTGCAGCGAGCGTCCGCAGCGAACAGTTCAAGTCAACAGATCGCCATTGATTTGAGCTATGATAGTATTATGAACGATAAAGAAATTCGAAGCCTTGCTAACCAACTGAAGTTTTGCTATGGGGAGATTAAGAAGATGCCAGAGCCGTTTCAGTTGATCTTCTGTAATCCCAGCGAGAGATTGGAGCACTTGCTTGAACGATTCGGCGCCAAAAATTGGTGCATCCAGTGGCGACGTGATGCTCAAAGCGTTGCAGACCATTTCTTACTTGAGAACCTTGTGTATCTATCCCCAGATTCACCTAATGTGCTACGAAAATTGGATTCCTCAAAGATTTACGTGATCGGTGGCATTGTGGACAAGTCCCGTAAGAAAGTAAGTGCGAAATACAATTTGAATTCAGCTAAAAAAAGTTTTTCACGTGGACACCAACATTTTGCAGGGAGCTTCACTAAATGCAGCTGCAGATGCAGGAATTGTAACTGTGCGGCTTCCAATACAGGAATGTATCGTCGAAAGGCTGGATCACATTTTAAATGTGAACACAGTTGTTGACGTGTTGAGTAAATTTCAAGAGTTTAATGACTGGCCAAAGGCATTAGAGTTTGCGATACCACAGGTAATTTGAGCAAGTTTGCTTCATTGTAATTTGCGATATTTTAAAAATTTTGATGAATGTAGCGCAAGCGAAGTCGATTTGGCCGGAAGGCAATTCGGCGGCGACAAATGCAGCTGAAGCTACAGTCTGTATGTACAGGATCTAACACAAGCGATGATTTAATACGATGCACTGAGCATGACAAATGTGAACAGCACACAATATGCAACCAGTTGAGGTAGAGGATAGGGATTTTCCAATTTATGACATTTTTTCGTGTGCCAAATTACAATATCAGAAATGTGTAAGAAAACACAATAACTATCCCGATATTACGACTGGTTGCCCCAAATTAGAGCAAAAGAGTAATCTATAAAGCTCCAGTGGCTGCTTATCTAGAGGATTGCGAAAAATTTTCAGCTGCAGCTAGATGGAATATTAACATAAATGAAAAAGGTAATCCGGCAATTCGGCAACTTGTCGGTTGTTGCCAGATGGCGCACGCCAAAGTTTAACAATCGGAGAAAATTGTATTGTTTATGCCAGTTCTGACACTTGAGGAGCTTTGTAAATTGTGTCGATAAATCTTATTACAAAACTCTCAGTACCAGAAGAAAATGTGGCTTCTTTTGTTGCCGCGCAAATGTGGTCAAAAGGTATCAGCATAGTTGACAATAGATGTTTACAAATTAGGTTTCGTTCAGTTTTTTCACTATAAATATTGTCGACGACAGCGACGCCAGACTTATGAAAACGATCAAAATCGCTTGTTATGATATGGATGCTCGTACTGGGTACGAAGCGGTCGCATGTCAAGTTCTCATACATGTACCCTCTCGATATCTTTTGAATCCTTCCACCCCTATTATTTGCTCTTTGATATACGAAATTTCTCTAAGAGTTTTTAAAATGTAGCATGTAAGTTCACAATTTTGACCGCGGAAATGACGTGGACCACTCCTTCAAAGCGAAATTTTTTTTTGAACTTTAATAAGCATGGAGCACATTTCTGGGGTCATGTTCGCGATCTTCTTCTTCATCGGCGTTGGATCCTCGCTACCATGGAACGTATTCATTACAGCACAAGATTATTTTCAACATCGTTTAGAGGGAACTGCCTACGAAGACTCATTTTTAAACTGGTTCAGTATGGCCTTTAACGTCAGCACGCTGATGACAATGCTAGTCCGAACGATTGTCCTCGCTGAGCGCATGGCAAGCGCCATTCGAACTGTTTTCTTCTCGCTTATCGTCATTATGATCATCATGTTCATGCATTGTACCTGGACACGCACGCCCGAATTTCATGGTACGAACTTGTACTAATGAAGATCCAGTGAACCTACCTGACCTATATCTGTATTTCAGGCTATCCATTTTTTCACACAACCGTAGTGAGCATCTTACTGGTTGCTTGTGCGTCCACACTGATGCAGGAGGGTTTACTGCGCATTGTTTCGACCTTTCCACCTCAGTATACACAGGCTGTAGTTAGCGGACAGAGTTTCGCTGGGTTGGCGGTATCGCTGTCGAATTTTATCATTTTGTGGGCTGATGAGGCTTTTGCCCGGCGGTTTGACGCTTTGCACGCTAGCCCTGATTTGTGTGCTCTATTGTACTTCGTCCTCGTGTTCATAACGCTGGTTCTATGTCTATTGACGTTCGCAATTCTCACGCGGATGTCACTCTTTCGCTGCTATTCGAGTCCTGATTGTCAGGAAAAATATATCAACGATGTACCAAGTGAGACCGACACGATGGATTCCATCGACACTTCACCACGAATCCCCCTACTAGATAAAGAAAGTGGAGGATCAGAGCTTTCGAACAAGGTCGATGTGATGGAAGTCGCCTTTACGATCCGATTCTATGCTGCCGCTACTTTTTTCGTTTTTATCGTCACACTAGGCGTCTTTCCTGGCATAACGTCTGCGATCAAGTCAATGGAGCCGAAAAGGGATCTGTGGTCCAACAAACTCTTCACACCATTCACGCTCATTCTATTCAACATATCAGACTTTATAGCGCGTCTCTCTGCTTCATGGTGGCCACGACTGGGACAGAAAAATGTCTTCTTAGCCAGTATTGCTCGCATCATCTTCTTTCCCCTTTTAATGCTGTGCAACCTGCGAAATAAGTCAGACACAGTAATCACGACGGTAATTTTCCGTAGTGATGTGCTGGCGATGTTGTTTATAGCCGCATGTGCCTTCTCCAACGGGTTGCTGTGCACTCTCGCATTCATGGAATATCCAGATTTGTTTCGTAAGCCAGCCGAAAAGGAGATAGGTGGCAGCATTATCTTTTTCGTCTTGTCCATCGGCCTTACAGCAGGATCGATTATGTCTTTTGTGTTGAAAGCGATGTTGAAGCAATAAAATATCACGTAACCTAAAACAACGTACCCTTGACAAAAAAGGATAATATATTCTCTTTATACCCTAACGTCAAAGCATACGTTATACAAGACCATTCAGAAAGCTAATTATGCAGAAGGTAATTAAACTTAGTCTTTCTTATCATAGTTTTCGTTCAGAATATATTGCTACATATTATCAAACAGATATGTTGTGACTGTTTTAATGCTGAAAGCGTATAAAACGTAAGAAATAATATCAAGGCAATCTTTGCGCCAATAAGAAAGAAGGCTGTTGCCCACTCTTTGGTCTAATTCACCACATTTTTGCTATTCGTTATGCAACAATTCCGGCAATTTTCAAGTCCGCAAAGCTTACATTAAGAAGCCGAACCCGCCAGCGTACCGCATCAAGCTGTTTGCTCTGAACCAGGTACTAGCTCAGGCTCACTTCTGATGTTTTCTGCATCAGAAAAAAAGACCACAAATGAGATTCTAGACATTAAGGCGGTTCGTCAGCGAAATATCTTCGGTCGGTGAAGCTTTTTCATTGTAAAAGGTCATGACCATTCTCCCTTCCTACGTACGGCACAGTCATGATTGGTGTGTCGTACAAACCTTCTGCAACCTTTTCACAAGTGCTTTTTTGCGTTGAGAGTAGAGATCCGTCAGGATCCTCACGTCACTACTTCACTTTAGCTGTAAAAACCGCTCTGTCATTTGGTACGATGGCGGTGTGATCCATTGTTTAGTTCCAGCTTCTGAGTGTCCCACGGGGACGAGGACTTAAAGACTGTCACCTCGATCATTTATCTGACTTCTGTCTTGCCTCTTATGCGGAACTGAGAGAACTGTCGTGTGGTCGATCAATTACTATGGCGTCTGGATGCGCTACAACTCGCGTGGTGGTACTCACATCATGTACAAGAAATATCGTGACGTTCGTCGAGCAAATCTCCCGAAGCTTTTGGGCCGTCGCCACAATGATGCGTACTTCCATTGTCGCGGTGAAGCGTGCGAGACAACGTAACGTGCAGCAGTTTTACGACTCAGAACTCTCATTCCGCTAGACGGTGCGACTACCGCAACTTTTATTAAATGCACTGAAGATCATAGAAATTGTAAATATGACATTGTGAGTCTCTCGTTTATTTAAAATGTACATGATGATTGTGAATATTTATAAAACATTATGCCATCAAAGCTGGAGTACCTGCAGCGTTATTTGTCCGACACTTGTAGAGGTGTGTAGTGCAACACTTTGATCCCGGTTATACATGGAGCTAGGTTATTGCTCATCCACTTATATCACGTATCCGTTTGCAGGCACGGCTGACGGCGGAAGCAAGAAAAAGAAGAAAAGTAAAAAGTCGAGAACGGCCGAATCTCTCCAGCTGGGCTCACGCATGGTAGACGTAGACCATGCGTGGGAGCAGTCTGCGCCTTGTAGAGAAGAGATTGAGAAGAACTGGGAAATGGACGCTGCAGACGACGAGCTGCCATTGGTGGTGGCTACAGACAACGGAGAGCAGGTGGACCCGCAAGATTTGCCAGTTTTCGTGGATTCGGACAAGTATCTTGGTAAGATCCATGGGACAACTAACCATCAGAATATTAGCAATGATGAAGACCTATCTCCACCAAGAAAGAAGGCTTTCGGACGTATCGAGAGCAAGGATAACGCGAGCAGCGACGCTTCTCCCCGTCTAAGACACTATGAACCTGCGAGAACAGCGTCTAGCCAAAAAAGTATTACAAGTGCATCGGAGCCGCATAACGAAAAGCATACACATAGGCATGAGGGCGAGAAACAGGGTAGAGACGCTTCGTCTTCTAGGATATCTCGCCCATCTCGTGTGAAGTTGCCGAGAGCTGATGATGCATCACCGCCTCGAAAACCTCGACAAGATAGCAGTGAATCAATCAACTTTAAAAAGATACCTCATGACCATCCAATCCGATCAACTGGTCATCCTGATCACCATCATCATGTGGACTCTCTCGGGCGGGATATCCCGTCTCTTTCCAATAGAAATAAAAGACGTTCTCGTTCAACTTCTTTTGAAAACAAAAAAGACAGCAAACGCTGCACCAAAATTGAAAAAAAGAAACGTGGAACAGGTCGTGCTAGTCGTGATGCAAGTCCTACTAACCAGGAAAGTAAAGCACGTCAGCGTCGCAGTCGATCCCCGCGCTCTCGCCATCGTAATAGTCGGTCTCGGTCACCATCCACACGTCAGCTACATTTTTCAATGTCGTCGAAGCGAATCTCAGCGATCCCCCGTCACCGCTCTCGTATGAAAGATAGCAGGCGCGAATGTACTCGATGTGAGACGCAGAAGAATACGAGATCCGAGTGTAATCATGATGCTCGAAGTGGTCATACGGCAGCACAAATCTCTCCGTCCAGAGATCCTGAACTTAAATTGCGCGATTCTGCGACCCAACAGCTGGAGATGAACGATAAGCCTAAAAGGGCAAATGATGGAAAGAAGGCAGGCCTATTCACAGCCGCTGAATTTGAACGTCAACGCGAAGTCGCAGCAAAGCAGAAGGATGTCTTACGTGGTGTTGACTCATCGGAAATGGGCGCCAATGCTGAAACGGTGTATCGTGATAAGCGTGGCCGGAAGCTTGACATGCTCAATGAGCTGGTTCGTCAACAGGAAGTTTTGGATGGTAAACGCAAGCGTAAGGAGCGTGAAGAGTACGAATGGGGCACTGGTGAAGTACAGAAGCGAGAGCGCAAGTCGCAGCAGGAGTTGCTTGAAAAAATCAAGAAGGCACCATTTGCTCGGCATGAAGACGATGAAGAACTCGAGCGCATGCGACGGGAACGCGTACGTGCATTCGACCCTATGAATAGTAAGACGTTCCAAGATAATGTATTGGCGGATGGCTATAGAAAAAAAAAGAGGAGCAAGAAGGTCAAGAAATCAAGCATGGCAAAACCAAAGTATGCCGGTCCACTTGCCCCAATTAATCGCTTTGGAATTCAGCCAGGCTATCGTTGGGACGGTGTTGTGCGCGGTACAAATTGGGAGGAAAAAATAATGATGCGACAGAATGCCAATGCTGCCGTAAGCGAAGAGGCTTACAAATACGCTGTAGCAGACATGTAAAGTTCACGGACGCTCGAAGTATCTTGTTGTAGTTAAAAGAGACTTTCGCGCTCACATTACCAATCGAAAACACGTTGACAGCCGGGCTTGCAATTTTGCTCTGTGAAAGTACAAGGAAGGTATCCAAAATTTGCTTTATATGGACTAAGAGAACTAATGATGGCAAGAACCACTCACTTGGCAACCAAAGATGTAGGTAGCCACGAGTGATTGCTACTTCATCGTGCAAGCATACCGCTCAGGTCGAAGAGACAGACGCACCTTTACTGACTATTATGTTCGATCCTCTGGTAAAAAATTTCATGAATACGAGGCCCTGCTTCGCGTTGTTGATCCCCTTAGTTTAAAATGGTAGGTGACAATCAAAAACTCGTCATGTGATGGCGATAGCTGAAATAAGAAATCCTTGAGACACAGATTGTTTTGTTGAGATTATATAAGGAGCATTAACCTACTGCCCAACTGCAGGAGTTCATGCGTCACCATACTCCTCGTACAACGATATGACTCGCTCGACGTCCCGCTTGCAGCCAAGAAAAATTGACGAGCGCTGGTGAATATTCGTGGGAATAAGATCAAGGATCCGTTCTGTGCCAGTGGTCGACATGCCACCAGCTTGCTCCATAATGAACGACATGGGATTGCACTCGTAGAGCAAACGAAGTTTACCATCTTTGGCGTTTTTGCTGGCCGGGTACATGTAAATTCCACCGTATAAAATCGTACGGTGGATGTCAGACACCATACTACCGACGTAACGTGCCGCGTACGGATTTGGTCTGGTCTTGCACTCATCCACGAATGCCCTCGTGGCACGATCCCAACGGGCGTAATTGCCCTCATTGCACGAATATATTGTTTTAGGTTCTTCTGGAATGCGAATATCCTTCTGTGAGAGAATAAATGCTCCAATTGTCGGGTCCAGAGTAAAACAGTGCACGCCGCTGCCCCAAGTTAGCACCAGCTGCGTCGAGCTCCCATACATACAGTAACCAGCCGACACAAGTTTGCTACCCGGTTGCAAGATATCCTTGTAGCTACAATAGCAGAATACAAAGTTACTACAATTCTTCTCTGATACAATATCTCGATAAGTTCTTTCTCACCCTCCTTCAGACGTGGCATCCCGCTGGTATATCGCAAAGATAGTACCAGTTGATACGTTGCAGTCAATGTTGGACGAGCCATCGAGCGGGTCAAAAGCAATGCAATACTTTGTGCCAGTAGAATCACTCTGCACAATAATAGGCTTCTCCTCTTCTTCCGAAACCATGACCTCAATCTTGGACGAAAATTTAAGCGAGTTTATGAAAATCTCGTTGGCGAGCACATCAAGCTTCTTCACTTGGTCTCCGGTTGAGTTCTCTGAGCCGTCAAGACCGTAAAGACCCGTCAGACCCGCACGACGTACCGAACTGGCGATGACCTTACATGCCAGCTCAATGGACGTGAAGAGAACGCTAAGATCAGCATTGCCTTGTATCTCCTTCTCGGCCAAAATAAAACGAGAAAGGGTGATGGGGTTTGAGTGATCCACGCTATTGGCCATGGGTGAGGAGTGTGACCGTTAAGGAGGATTTGTTACTGAAGATGAGTTAAGCTACAGCGGCGTTGAAGCAGGATAAAGACGGAGTGACGGTGGGTGTGTCACGAAGAGGCGCACTCAAATTCTGAGCAATTTATGGATAACCCCCCTGTAGTCATAAACACATTTAATGACATTAGAACCATATTAGGCACCAACTCCAATTCTGAATTAGGCAGCGTAGGTATTACATAATTGCTAAGTAGTGTCTCTTGAATGTCTGGAAAGCGCAAACTCGATTGTGCTAGCACCTGAACCCAGTAATAATTGTGTACATTGTTAACCACGTTTATCGCTCAAGTGGCAGCTTACTTGCTGCAATGGATCGGACTTGGCACTGACAAAGCGTTGAATCAAAGAGTCGGCGGCAATAAACGCAAAATGTTTGGGTTCGTGCGCTTCAATCGAGTGACTGTACCGTACCTCCTCGTTTAGTTTGCTCTGCTATTTAAACGCACATACACTCGTAGTATGACTTGATTGTCTGACATGAGGCTAGAAACCCATACATGCAAAGAAACTCTCTTCATGAAGTCCCACGAGCTTCATAAATACCTATCCTTTAAATATTTATTATTATACAAGAGTGCAATGTGAACTGTCCAGTACTGATATTGTACAGCGGTAACCAGACAGTAAGGTTAAGATTTTAGGGTTACAGTATTCACCCCACCACCATCGCTCATTAAGACGTGAACCAAGATTCACACCTCATTGTTTCTAAAGATACTGCGCAAAAGCGAATGATCCATGAGCAACTACTGTGTTTGAAGTCTACCTTCACTCTTTTCACCGATCCGTGTCTGCTCCTCGGAGAATGTTTACACTGAATATCCCCTACCGTGCACCCGAAAAATGGCACAACGAGCCCCAGAAAAAAGCGCGTACCTCGCGACCGACGCTCTAAGAATTTCTTTTGCTGATAATGCCGAGGTTCTCTCTGACGGAATCGGTCGGTGTAATGCTTTGAGTCCTGATCAAACACCACCGTCCTCACTCGATGACACACGGTATAGCCATTCTCCACGGAGTAAACGTTCATTGCAAAAAGTCTTCGTTCTGTACATGTAGCGTACTCCGTGTCCGTCAGCAGATAATGTTATGAAACCCCCTTCTTAGCGCTCACGACGATGTCTAGCTTGTCATCAACGAGCTAAACCTGGCTCGCGGAGCCAGGCCTGCTCATTTGCTAGCGTAAAAGTAACGCCGTGGTGTCGGTTTCAAACAATTGAAGCTTCAGCCATACTGAGGTGAAGCCCTCGCGAACAAGAGCGAAAAAAGCGAAAAAAACATCAGAAAGTCTCTCCGTAAGAGTTTTTCAACCCATAGGTTATTATTTCTAGAGAGTATAGCCTGCGCTTAAAGCTGCAGATGTTGGGTAAACTCGCACCTCCATGACAAATTTACATTGCTGATGAGAGTGCAAAATCATGTAGAATCTGGATCGCGAATTAGGCAAGGAAAACACGCCTGCTTTGCCTGTCGTTAGGCCTTTGAATCCAGCGTCAGAGAAGTGAAGCCTGGCCAGAGCGTCAACTTGTTATTGACGTTTCGTAGCAAAAATCATGATGTGGATGTTGAGATGAAAACTCATCCTTTGCTGCTGCTTACAGCCCGCTCAATTTCATACGACATCCGTAACAGCTACCAGCCAAGATTTATACCCACCGCTAGGTTAGTTCCGTCTAACTAGCTGGAATGATGTTACTCTTCCTCTTCTCCAGAAGAGATAAAGGCCAAATTACACTTGTTCTAAAATAACATGACACCAAAACAATATTGCAAAAGGAATTATAGATTCTCATGATCTTTCACTTCACCAATACTGGTAACACTCCTGGTATATCCATTGGCCCACCAAACAATCACATTAGAGAGACCCTCTCTTCACTCGAAGAGCAGTGCCGGCGGAAGCTGGCTCTTCCGCGGCTAGCTCTCTTTTGCTTTGTTAGTTATGACAGCTCGTCAACTCTTTCGAACAGTTACGGGGTTTGTCCGAGGCTAGGATGAGCCAAATTTTGGATTGCTCCCCGATCCTCGCCATCGCACTGCCTGGTCAGGGCACTTCCAGAGGTTCAGAACCGCAACTCATCCATAAAAAAATGACTCAGCCTCCGGAAATGCCTCAATTTCGCTATCAATAGTCTGTACGATGTGATGGACTCTGATGCAACAAAGCAGCCTCATCACCTTGGCTTCATTAAACCTGAGTATTTTCGCATTATTCTTGGAATCTCCAGATTATGATGCAATTCGCTGCAATCTACAGGTCCAATGTTGTACGACCGGAACATAGTCTTGACGACTACGACACTGCACGTGTGTAAGTGAGCAATTGCATTCGTAAAACCCTTCGCCCCACACCATATCCATGTATGCTCTGCCTATCTCTGCCGTCACCGAGTTGCTTTGATTTGTCCTGGTTCTGATGGAGCAGGGAGTGGGGATACTGGACGACGCTAAGAGCGTTGTCCCACTAGCCTCATCGAGACCAAAAACCTCCGTGGAGAGGCAACGGCGACGCCAAATATTATATGCAAGAC
>NW_020189586.1:569295-570559 GCF_900000015.1 Plasmopara halstedii
GCATCAAATTGTCGGCATTGCGGAAACAAACATACAAAGGATCGTCAACACATATCCAAGATATATCGGTAAGTAGTGTTTTGTTGAACCTCAAACACCAAGTAACTTCTCCGTCGTGGGACCCGAACCTTCACTTAGCATATTACAGCTACCACTCTGAACCACAGAGCCAAAATCCATGTTGAAGTCAGAGTTGTAAGCTTCAGTACTGATGCGCACACTTTTAGTGAAAACTCTATCACACATAAGGCCAGGCCAACAGAGATTTGCCTTGGGCATCTTTTTCGTGTATCTTCACTCACTCACTCACTCACTCATAGACTCACTCACTCACACACTCACTCACTCACACACTCACTCACTCACTCACTCACTGCTGCGCATCTTGACTATTATCTTCATTCATTCGTTCCGTTGCATGCAAATGGGTTAATTTGACGCACCGAAGAAACTTGGAGCTACGGTGAGTGGCCGAAGTGGTTTGGACAAAACGTTGTTAATTCAAATATCACCGAGGGTGGTTAGTGTGTGGTCAACCTTTATGGTTAAGACTGTATTTGTCTGCGTATTAAAGTGTGTTCTTATTTTAGGCTCGCGCAAAGACTGAGTTAGAGTGGGTTGGTAGCTTTCAGCTTAGGTTTAGTATATTATGTGGCCCGCAAGGCAGTTGCGCGTGGGACCACACAATTGCGTGCTAGCGCGCCTAACATTAATACACTCACATCTGCATTTGCACTCACAAGCGCACATCACTTCAACCTCTGCCCTTCGTATATCCTTTTAAATGTACTGCATTACTCAGAGCGAGCTCTACGCGTGGCAACATAGCGCTCCAGTGCTTTGGCGTCTCAGCGCAGACGCTGCGATAAACGTCTTCAACGACGCGATTTACGCGCTCAGTCTGACCATCGATCTACAGATGGTCCACTGTTGACATAATCAACTTGGTGCCTAGCACTGAAGATTGTAGACCAAAACTTCCCAGTGAAGCTCGGGTCTCTATCAGAGTCAATTGACGTCGGGAGTCATGTTGTCAAAAGACACGAGCGCAAACAGCGTCGCTGTACCCACCATCGATGGTGTCCGGCACTGCCGCAAGACAAGTCATCTTGTTCAAATGGTTCGCAAAGACCACCACACCCGTGATGCCCCGCCGATTCCTTCGGCAGGCCAAAAACAAAATCCATACTCATGGACCGCAACACCCGGAGGGTACCGGTAAACTGGCTAGCGGCGCCGCCGCAATCGAAGAGGGTTTTACCCT
>NW_020189586.1:570569-590563 GCF_900000015.1 Plasmopara halstedii
AGCGATAAGCTTCCAGCAAAAATTCTCCTGGAACCAAGAAACGAGCTCGAAGAGCTTTCCGTTCGGCAAGCTCAACTTCAGCAATGGCCGGGGGCCCGATGATGTTGACGCGTAACGATCGCGTTACAGCGTCCTTCGATTCCACAGCGGGATCCGCAGGGCGGAAGCCAGATTCCACAGGAGGGTGAATGACTGGCCGTGGATGGGTGAGCTCTAGAGCCGCCCTATGGGCAGCTTCAAGCTGCCGCCTCTAAGCTCCGTCGAGGTCATTGGTGATTACACCACGTTCCTCGGTTGACGAGAAGTCAGGGAACGGACATGGAGTCCGCAAGGCGAGAGCAGGGCTCGTATTCCGCTGCTAGCGCGGCTTCCTCGTAATCCTATGCGGGAAAAGGAGTGTCAGACTCGTAGTAGACGACCTTCACATCCCCAACGAGGCCACTCGTCACTCGTCACTGATAGCGTGCGCGGAGCGCGACGCTAGGGCTCATTGAGCCTAGGATTTACATCCCTCGATGCCGCGGAGACACGGTCCGACGGAAGACGAAGTTGGGCTCTGCCCGTGAGCGCTGTCGGAACTAGCGAGACTTGGAGACTTCGGTGTCATCAACACAGGGCTCATTGAGCACGGAAGTCGTTTTGTTACAAAATAGTGTGTAACGGACACGCAAGCCTCGTTGATGCAATGATCGATTGGAACTGTAAATGTTCTCAATCTTTATGGGGGAGAGTGTAACGGGGTTACACATACCCCTGGTGACAGGGATGTGTGTCACACCAGATGGGCATGGTGTGACCACACCCAAACAAGAATGCGGTCCGGGCCTGGATAACCAGTAGTTATACATGTCATTAGATTTTACTATACATATTTAGGCAAATTTATGCGTTTAAATTTAGGCGGCTTTGCTGCAGATAAAAATAAATAAAGTCAGCTTTGGATTTAACTGAAGAGCTAATTAGCCTTGGGTTAAGAAAATGATGACTCTTGGAGTTAGCGGATTGCGATCCGCTACACTCGTACTTGTTTTAAGTATAGAACGAAAAGTCGGTGACCTAATTTACGTTTCCTCAAAGCACAAAGCTACGGCAGCCCCGCTGCAGTCCCTCACCAATCTTCAGAGAAGAGTGTCAAATGATGCTCTAACGAAGATCCAGGATGGTTTCCAAGGCTGTGAAAGAAAGGGTCATACGTGCTCTCAATTCTGGCTCTTTTAAATTCAGATCGACCATTTCTTTTCGTCTTTGGCACGTCCATCTTTAAAGTTTGTTGATTTTGATCGCGTTTGAGTCTTGTCAGTATAGCGTGGCAGATATAAATAACTTTGTTCGCAACAAGGAGCTAAACGCAATAAAATGTACTCTCAAAATTTAGTGTGCGCCTGCTTCACTCTACCTGTTTGTGGCATAAAAGATCACGCGTCCTTCCGTTCATCGACGTCGTCACCACATCTTTCCAATTAATTGGTAACATGGCCATCCTTCTTTGCAATGTATGCGTCAAAATAGGTTACAAGCTGCAGCGAGGTTGCCGAAGCTGTTTCGCTTAGAGGAAACTTGGTTAGGGTCGGTGACCTTTGTTCTATACTTAGAATTAGCACGAGTGTAGCGGATCGCAATCCACTTACTCTAAGAGTAACTTCAACCTTGATTCAATGCTAATTAACTCTTCCGTCTAAAAATGTAAAGTGCATTTCTGGGTTTTATTTGCGGAAAAGGCGCCTATATCTAAATCTATAGATTTTTTAGTTGAATGATAAGACCTAATCAAATATATACTAAATAGCAGTTCGGCAACACATACTGACTTCTTGTTTAAGTGTGACCATACCATTGTGTAATCACACCACCGTTACACCATGCGCAACCCGCACATTTGTGTGATCACACCATCTTGTGTGACCCATAACCTTCATACCAAGGCACTTGAAACCCCGTTACACTCTCCCTCATTAAGATTGCGAATACCTACAGTTCACATGAACTGTCGCCTCGAAAAAGGGTCGCATGTCTAAGGCACCACAACATCACCAGGATCTTTGTCACGGATTCTATGCTCAGCGAGCCCTGAATTGAGGCCACGGATGACTTCCAGGCTCGTTAATTTTAAGAACGCCCGTGGGCAGAACCCTGCTTTGTCTCCTTCACGCAGTGCAATTCCGGACAGTACGTCCGCGGCATCACGGGAAGCACATTCCAAGCCCTCGGCAACCGAGCGCAACAAACCGTGCCCACCCTGGGCGACGGGATTTCCTCGTCGAGGAGTAGGGGGATGTCGACTTCGAGTCGAATGTCTATTTCCAGAATGGAAAGAAGAGGAGGACGAGATGCGCCAGCGGCGCGACGTGAGCCCTGCTTGATCCTTGCGGACATCGTGTCCGTTTCCGACCTCTCGAATTCCGGGAGAAGTGGTATTATTATTAATCGCCTCGGCGAAACCCAGAAGCAGCAGCTAGAGGCTGCCTGCAGGGCGGCTCTCGTGAGCTCTTATCCACGTTCGGTCCCAAACCCTCGTGTGGATTACGGCTTCCACTCGGCGGATTCAGCAATAGAAGTGAAGGATGCGATCACTTGATCGCTGGACGTCTACGTGGCCGGGCCCCCAGCTACTACACAAGATGAGCTTTACGAACGAAAAGATCGCCGAGCTCGCATCTTGATTCGTCAAGAAATCTCGATGGATACGTACCGCACTTGACTTCGAGCTCAATGAGGAGACGCTCGCGATGCGGACGATTCCTATTGGGCTCGCCCGTGACGAAATCGCTACATATGACATAGAGCTCTTTGAGCGATGGGTGCAGCGGCACCAGAATCTTTCCTCGCTGGTCAACTTACAGTTGAGCCACAGGGAGGTGGACACGCGTGTGGAACGCATCTTCGGTTCGAGTTTGCCAAACTCAAAGCTTGTCGCTGATTTCCTTCGAATTGTCGCTCTGCGTTATGGGTTAATCCCTCGCACTCCGTGCGCTCTGTGATCTCTCACACAAGTGAGTCTGCGACCGCGACAGCTCATGGCTACCCCTTGAACTCAGCTGATGGTCCTTCGACTTCCCTAGCTTTTGCTGAGAAGCGTGGGGCGTACGAAGACGCAAATCGTCATGATCCTTCTGATTATAAGCGTTTACGACGTCTGAGCGGTCTTGCCGAAGTGGCCCACGAGACCTCGACATCGAGGTATCCCCGCCACTTCAAAAGATATTATATCTGACCCTGGCGACTACGTCGACCCACAAGACGATCTACGAGATAGTGGACACACCATTCTCGTCGATAAGCGTCTGTGGGCATTCCATGGCGCTGACGTTTCCGCGTTCAGTAGCATCGGATCCCGGTACGGTTTGGGCAAGCCCACATAAGACGCCAGGTGGGAGCGCAACCGTTTCAAAAGGTTTAGCGTATACGCAAGGCCTCGCTTGGCTACGACCTAAAAAGGTCCAATAAACCGTGGACGGAGCTCTGTCGTAAGGCCAGCAGAGACTGCATGTGTAGGAAGGTTTTTAGCATTGATAAAACCAGTTCTCCGACTTCAAAGCTTTAACATTTCCTCTACCTCTTCACTCTGCATATTCTTTCTGTATGTCTTGGCCTTTAGCCATCGCATCGCGAACGTGTTGTAAGAGACTTCGTCTGATAGACAGAAAGTCATCGACTTATTTACAGACAGTGAGAGGGCTAGTATCACCTAGCCGCTCGGCTATTTTCCCCCATAAACCTCACCATGGGATCGCAGCGTCAGCAGGACGCGAGGATGAATGAGCCCGTTCATGTAAAATGGCATATAGACGGTAGATTAATGCACTAAATTGTTCAGAGCGAACTCTAACAGTGGAAGCATTCGCTCCAGCTCCTCAACGACTCAGCACAGACGCTGCGAATAACGTCTACAATGACGTGATTCACGCGCTCAGTCTGACTATCGATCTGCGTATGGTCCGCCGTTGATATATCCGGATTGGTGCCCAGCACCTTGAAGAAAAGTTTTCATCGCAGCGTGGGCTTCTGTCATATACAATTGACTCCAAGAGTCCATGTTGTCGAAAGACACGATCAACAGACAATGTCGCCGTACCGACACCGTTGACGGTGTCTGGCACCGCTGCAAGATGAGCCATCTTGCTCAAACGGTTGACGAAGACCATGACACCCGTGTTGCCCGCCGTGTCCCTCGGCAGTCCAAACATAATGTCCACATTTATGGACTGCTAGCACTCGGAGTGTGCAGACAAACTGGCCGGCGGCGCCGCCTCATTTGGAGAGGGTTTCTCCCTGCAACACGTCTCACACGTGCGCACATAGGTGCTCGTCCATTTGTACAGCTTGAGCCGCCAGTAGTGACAACTTATAGAGCTGTACGTCTTCTCACGACCGTGATGACCTCTAAGTGGGGTGTCGTGAATTGAATAGAGGATAGATACTTCAATCGTATGGAACTACTATTCGTAGCGAAATTCGTCGAATCGGAGCTTTAATACAGACACAATTTTTCAACGAGTATTGGTGTAGCCCTGAGAGCAAACGCGCCGACAATTTCTTGTCCAAGTATCCAAACGCCTTGCTCTCAAGAGCCTGTAGCAGCGCTACACACTTACCATCACCAGCATATGCGGTGCGGATCAAATCCGACGTGACGTGGACAAGCTCATAATCCGGTCTACGTGACAAAGCATCAGCCAAAGCATTCTGCTTTTCTGGCTTCTACTTCACCTCGAAGTTATTTTCTGCACCGAATGAGAGCCACCTGGCTATCCTCTGCGGTGAGGCGACTAAGTTGCAGTGCGTAATGACACATATTCTGTGTAGATCACAAAATACTTTGAACAAAGCAGGTGCATCTTGAACTTGACAAGTGCATACTTTCGCTAGTAGCTCCTTGGTTAAACTGGATAGGTGCTAAGCTGACGAGTTTTGAATGCGATCAACCGATCTCGCTCCTCGGCGACTGCAAGCAGCAGTGCTCAGCTGACGGCAAAGTCCGAAGCATCACAGACGACACTCAAATGACGACCGGGGTCTGGCAACACCAGTATTAGTGCATGAAGGAGGCTAGCTTTTACCCAGTCAAAAGCCTTCTGATGCTTGGTGTCCCAGCACTATTTCGTATCCTTTTTAAAGAGATCCGACAATGGCCGTGCCATTCCACATAATTTGCGCTATACTTGTGCAAGTACTTGGCGAGGCCAAGCCGCATGCGCAAGTTATTTGGTTCTTCTAAACCGGCCAGTCCACACTGGCCTTGACCATAGCGAGATCCGCTTGAAGGCCACTCTTCCCGATATATCGTCCTACAAAAGAATTTTCTTCGGCGCCAAGATGCACTTGAGTGCATAGCGTACGGATTATTAGTGCGCATGCCCTCGAGCACCGCTCTCAAATGAACGATGTGGTTTTCCACATCTGTCCTCCCGTGCACTGTGAACAAAGATATCGTGGAAGTATGTTTGTAAATACGCCCGATGGCCTGAACTCTTCGTCAAAGACACCAAATATTACTGGTGCATTTGACAGCCCTGGAGGCATCACCAACCACTCCCAATGCATCCCGCTCGGATTACCCATCGCTGCGGTGAGATAACACTCGATCTCATGAGCAATTGAAAATACACATCGACCAAGTTGAGTGCACTGGACGTTGTACATTCAACCATGTTGTTCTGGAGAACATCCTTCCTAGGAATCAGCGTCTGTACCGGAGAAGTGGCAGCGTTTAGCTTATTGTAAGCGTAAACAATACGCCACTTGCCGTTCGGTTTCCGGACAAAAACGGTGGGTGGCGGATGGGGAGGCTTGTTTATTCATACCATTCCTGCTTCGTGCTTCGCACGAAAAATAGGGTCATTGATCTTTGGGCAGAGCCTTTGGCGTGTTACGCAGTATTTGGTTTCCGGGACCAGCTAGATCTCATGACGCACACCTCGGTCCGGAGGTAGGACCGACGGCGGGTCTTTGGTGACGGCCTTTTCACATTCCTTCACCAAAGTATAAAACTGATCCAAGGGATTCGTCAGAACCAAAGATCCACTTCGTGCACTCAGCACCCTCTTGGTGTCTCTAGGACAGCTTCATCTAAAAGCGACGGTGAGTTGAATTCCTTTTCGGATACGTCGCCTGCCTTCAAGGCACCGCCAAACTCTTCGAAGGACATTTTGTCCAGCCTAAAAAAGCATCCACCGCAGTATTAACCCCGTGGCTGAATTCGCCATCTCCCTTCCCAGTCATACCGTTACCGAGGGTTTACAGCTGTGCGCCATCGTCTACGGTAGACACATTCTGGGTCTAGATCAACACCTGACGTCTTGCAGCAAGCATACGGCGACGTCATCGGTTCTCAACTGAAGATGTACAAATCGGCGAGACCAGTGGGAACACGCACTTCGCGTCATCACGTGTCCCCACTTCCTGCTCCATTGCGCCTTGATGTTATTAACATCATCTGACGAAGAGCTGCTAGCTCCGTAGTCTTTGTCCAGTGGATTACGTGCCACTCTACGCGCATCTGAAGGGCGTTGCCCAAGATGCCTCGGATCTTGTCCGACCATGCCACGCATGGCATGGAGCGGATGCTTTAATACTTGAGCAGCGCTGAGTGGGTAACGTGTCACTCTACGTTCAGACCGCGAGTCATGCTCGAGACCCCTGTCCATTAAATCTTCGGTGTTCATCAACTCGGATACTTCGATCTCCAGCACGTTGACCATCTCAGTCCAATGCCCGCGCCAATAGCGTTTTTCTTTCCTAGCAGATGTGCGCTCATACATCATTAAAGCTCCACCAGATGACGTGCATGTAGCGCCCAAGGTCTTCGATATCCAGTTGAAATATGTCTCATGGTGTTCCAACCATGCGATATAAAAGATATGATCATACCTTAAATCCAAGTCTCAGACTAAGCAGCGTTCCACACTATCAAAGTCAAGAAACTTGACACTGAGGACCACTAGAACCTTAGGCACCGTGACACATGTCCACGTCGCTAAACAAACTTGGACGATGTCACTCAACCGCGCCATCAGTGTCTCGACATACAACTGACTTCCTTATAAATTAATTACCCAACGCCTCGGAGTCAATTAGGATCTTTCATGGCTTACCAAAGCCCTCCACGATTGCTTCTACGACCAGCAAGCACGGCTTGCATAAACGTTTCGTGTTCAAGAGCTCGTATCTCTTCGGTACTGGACCCTGCTGATCTCTACCTCCTCAAGGCGTAACATAACTAAGTTCTTTCCCATTTGCGCCTACTGGCTGTTGTCGTTTCCCCGCGACAAACTAGAAGACTGGTAAGAGGTTTGATATATATGGGTTCGCCTTGCGCAGGGGACAACCAATCCGAAGGTGACCAGTGTCTTCACAGGAAAACACCGTCGGGTGCTCAAACGCATCTGGGTAGCTCGGAGCCCTGCCCCCTCGTCCAAGTTTAGCTGAGATCCATCGGCTCAGGCCCGCTCTACGAGCTCTTAGGATGTACATCCAACCTAGTCGTGCCGACCTAAAGATGAAATTAGCATTCAATGCCACATTCATTGCTTTTCTAAAAGAAAATGCGTACACACGTAAGGTTTCAATTTTGGCCACGCCAGTGAGAAGACCCTCCATAAAGACGGTCATTGTGACCATCTCGGAGAGAGAATCGGCCGTGATATCGGCAATGAGAGTACGCAACTCTAGGACAAAGTGTACCAACTCCTTCTTACTCTGTCGGTCGGAACATAAACGCGATCGCACGCGATATGCCGTGTTTGGTGGCGAGAACACTCGTGAAAGCTGCAGCTTCAGCTCCGTCCAGGAGAGAAACGCCGCATCAACCGAAGTGCCACACGTCAGTGCCCATTCTCTCGCTCAACCATCGAGCTTGAAGATAGCTAGCTTCAAGCGCTATTGCTCGGTTTGGAGCATGACGGACGCCATGGCCATATCTACTTCTCTCACCAAGAGCAGGAGATTATCTCTACTCTTGCCATCGAAGGTCTTAACGCTCAACATGACTCTGTATATGATGAGCATGTGCTTGCAACGGCGTTGCCGAGCACCTTGCAACTAGACATCTACATTCACGAGCAAAACCGCGGGTAATAAAGTAATTAGCTTTCTCGATTAATCAAGAGCGATAAATATTCAAAATAAGTTTTATCCAAATCAACAATAAATATATGGAATACACTGTATTAGTAATAGCAATATCGTTTTAGCTCGAGGTCAGGCTAGATGCTATAACCTCTCCTTCACGGAGTACATGAGTACAGGTACTCCAACACATAAGAAATATCGAATTGACTATAAGTGTAATTTAAATTCCGTACGATTTAACAAATTTGTACTCAAGGAACAGCGCGGACGCTTAAAGTACGTGTTTGTGTATGAAGGCGTTCACGAGGGACGACAAAGAACCTCATCACACCCATATTTACAAATTTGCGAGCTACACTGAGGCTATAATTATTTTTTTCTCTCATAGCCATGGCGCAAACGTGAGTGCTCAACGAGCACACACACAGTGCAATTTTTGCATGTTATTTAAAAGGTTTCAATGTCTGACCTCACGATCAGCTTCGCGTCAAGATATCTCGCTATCAAACCACCATACACGGCTTAGCAAATATATAAGAGCGCTGTCTACAACAGCGCTTAAACATTACCAACATGGTTGCACGAGAAGCAAATTCCGACACGGCGGGAAACGAACATCCCGACTTGGAGGGAAGAAGGTCAAATCGAGCCTTAAAAATACTTACAACTATATTAAAATGAGTCTTTGGCTTCCAGAACTAGATGCTATATACTCCAACGGTTCCGAGTTTTTTTTTGGTACTTATACAACTTTGGGCTTTTTTAAACAAGCATGAGCTGAGATTGAATCTCAGTCTGAACTCATACAATATTTTAAGTGTAAAATTTCTGAAATTTCATAAGTATGAGCTCAAATGTGTGCGGAAAGGGGTCATTAACATGACTTGCATACGCCAACCTCTTTCAAAGACAAATACACGGCGGTCTTGTCACCAGTACAAATCCCCGAGAAGGAACTAGTATAATGTACCGCATAGAAAGTTTGTGACTTCATAGACGATACTAAATATGACCATACTGTGATCATTTCCTTGTAAAAATCAACGATGCACACATAGATGTATCTTCATGTCGTGGCTAAGAGTAGCCCATAACAGCGAGCCTTCGAGAGACACAGTTTTCGAGATCGAATGCCCTTGAGCTATATTGAATGCAGATGTCGCCCAAAATCCTCGTTACTACTTGCTGAGGACACTAATAAAAAATATCAAAGACTTCAGCCAACACTGTAGCCCTGACTTGGGATCATTCAGCCAAGCTGTTTACCGGGAAGGAGGCTCATTGCGCTTTGCCTCTTCTCTGCATTTAATACGAGATTGGTGCCTTTGGCGACTACTGTCGCGACTCCCTGAACCTCTCATAACAATGTCCAGCTTAACATCAACAATGTGATCCGGTATGTGAAAGCCGTTACCCGTCTGCAAGCACAAAAGTTAATCCAGCCCAAACCATTTTGATCGGGTTTTGCTATGGTCTCAATCCCTCAAAATTTACTCGCTGAGCTAGGCGGGATCTGACACACTTGTGCGCAAACCATTACCACTTTCTGGCTGCGTGTGCTGATATTGACTGCTGCTTGCACAGCAAATAGAAGTGGTTGTGTGACCTTGCTCTCCATTTGATATAAAACTAAGAAATTAAATGCTGGCAGAATTCGAGCAAGTGCTGTACTCAAAACGCGCTCTGGGTGAGAAAAACACGTCGTCTCATGCGTCTCAAATATATACCAGCCCACTTTAATGAGGTAGACGCTCGACAAAACGTCCTTCATGTCGTCCATCAGGCGCCTCGATATGTATATATTCGTCAGTAAGCAACAGTGTTCAGTATTGCTTACAAGAGGACTGCAATCTGACGGTAGCATTTCGACTGATTGCATGATTGTTGTTCCGACGGATCGAGCCAAATTGGGATGGGATGCGACATGAACTGGGTAAAGTGAGCCTAGAAGAAGAACCTGGAGCGTACAAAAGCTTGATGTATCTAATAGTTAGCGAGCTAAAGGCCTGTAATATTCACTTCGTATTTTATATCTGGCCTAAACGATTTAATTTTTCGAAGTACCAAACAATATGCGGATAGCGATGCGACATTTACCACCCTTGATTCTTGCAAGTGTCTACCCCGCTCTTTACTATTAGGAGCTAACATATTTACTTCCTAATCGTTGTCTTTACAACATTTCGGTCACCGCTCGCAAAGTGGAAATGCAATCCCAATAATTCAGGGCCAGTGGTGTGTCAGGTCAAAAGTGACTGCGGCATTACAAGCAATCAAGCCAAATAGAAACTTGAAATTCCATGATTTCATTAACTGAAATATTCGTCCCCATACATCAACGGCAGGTAAGATACCTTTCGTTCATGTAGAACTTTGGTACAATTCACATGAAATATAAACCGCGCCTGGCTCGTCATGCAACGTCGGCGCAGAACGGCCCTACAACAACCGGCGGCAAAGTCAGCTCTATCCAAGAGACTCCTTGGTCACCCGAGTCTGAATTTGGCCAAGCGTTGTATAAATTACTTAACTTTAGTCTGTGGCTTGAGCTCTCATTTGCCGTCTAAACCCGCGTCACCGTTCTAGAACGGAGGATACCTCATCTAGAGGGGATGGTTGGGATATTGTGTGCTTGAATTTGAACAGAGTGCTTCAGGCCCGACTGGTGTGAACGTGCGGGGTTATGATGTAGCTCAAGCAAGGCCACGTAGAATACGGTACGAGTTCTCAATCTCCTTGCATGCTCGAAGTATAGCCCGGTGCCTTTCTTACCCCGACCATCCAACGCTCCATACATTTTATAAAACTAAGTCCTGTGCTGCATATTAACGGCCTTTTAGCTCATGTACACGTGATTTGGTTTCCAGCTGTTGTCATTGCCAACGAGAACGTCGGTATGATCATGGATGAATTTTCATGCAAATGAGGCGCAACAATAGAGCATTAGTAGTGAAAAGCCTATTCCATAGTACAATTACAGGACGAAAGAAGTCCAATTGTACAAACTATTCAACACGCTCGTTTCTATGATTACGCTGAGGTATGGTCGATAGATCTAATTGAGCAATAGAGCAATCTGTAGTTCACATCAAATTTATAATAATGATAAAATTATCTTGTTAGTTATTAGTAAGCAACGACATTCAATGTTACTGCAGAGCACAAAATTGCAGATGATGGAGAAAGTGAGACTGACATAAGTTTTGTGCTGAATTTGTTGCTACCTTTATATGCACTTCATACTCACGTGTGTTTTTCCTGTTGCTAATTCTTCTAAATACCCTAGCTTTGAGTCATAGCTTCGCGCATTCGGCGCATAACGCTCAATTCTACGAAGTCCACCAGACCCGAGCCATTTTGTGTCGGTATCAGTACTCAGGGGTTCACCAAGCCATTTTAAAATGGTGAGGTCGCGGTTGTGGGCATACGCTGTGATATAGATGCGGGTCACTCGCTTCAGCATCGCTCCTTCTCCAAATAAAACTTAAGCGGATCTTCTCCACCGCACCCGCCGCAAGATAGAGCACTCAGTCTATTCATTTGCTTGCGGGCGGTCAGAGATTGCTTTTAGAACCTCGAAAACGCTCTTCAACCTTTCGGTAAAAGGCGCGGTTCCAGTCTCACACAACGGTTGCTAGCAGGCCCTACTTGCAAATTCCAAATGTTAAGGCTTAGCGAGACTGTATGCCCACAACTCATGGAGTCGTTTATTGCTGTCCGTTAAGAATATAACGCCAGTGTTCCCTGACGCGTGGTTGACAAATCAAGAATAAGATCATACTTATATCTCCATCGCTGAGGAAATCGGCAGGTTCGGCAAAAGCATCGATGAAAGCGGCGGAGTATCAACACCGCGCGTGCACATGTACGTAAATATATTATTTTGTTAAAGGGCCACTAATACACAGCACTGATCGAGTAGCATGATATTTCTTTTTCAGGTTTGCCATCCCTCCACTTTTCAACAATTCAATACAAGTTGAATCTGACTCTTACATGATTGAATCACCGCTTTAATTAGTCATGTCAGTATCTGTACATGTGACAATTTAGATTAGGGTAAAATTGCCACCACATCAAGTCGTCCCAGCTTTTGTAAAGGGATTTCACATGCGCTGGTATGACGATTGTGGTTTACACAATGTGGTGTTACCGCACAAAAGGGTGGCTGCACTTAAACATCAAGTCAGCACGTGGTTGGAATAGCCAGTGTTTATACGTTTGATAACGTTACACTACATAGATAGGAAAACCTATAGCTTTAGATATACGCGGCTTCGCCGCAAATAAATTAAGTAATACAGTCTACATTTTATACGAAGAGTTGGTTGGCCTTGGGTTAAGGTTGTAGATACTCTTGGAGTAAGTGGATTGCGATCCGCTGCACCCGACCTTAACCAAGCTTCCTTTAATCTAAAGAGCTACGGCAGCTCCGCTACTCTTTGTAGCACTTGTTGTCAATCTGCAACTAAGTCCTTACGACTGAAGCTCTGTGGGGGTAGAGCAGTTCTCCTTTTCGCCCCAGGGCATCCAAGACGGGCTTAAAAAGCAGATGTTTCTATTTGGCCATGAGGGTGTGCAACACCTCGCTATGCAAGGACCTAAAACACCCAGACACGTTTTCAAGCTGTGAAAATGCTCGGCTAGAGCACCTACAGTAGAAGATGTCGGCGTGGAGTGTGTCCATGACGCCACTGACGGCGATGGATGACTCCTCCCGACCCAAGCCGATCACGGTGAGTGTTAAGACCATTGAGAACAAGGATGGAGAAAATTACCTGCTCTAAGTGAGAGAGGTAGATATGGCCATGGCGTCCGCCATGCTCCAAACCGAGCAAAAGTGCGGGAATCTAGCTATTTCCAAGCTTGGGGGTTGAGCGCGAGAATGGGCACTAGCGTGTGGCACTTCGGTCGAAGTGGCGTTTACCTCTTGGACGGAGCTGAAGCTGCAGCTTTCACGAGTGTTCTCGCCACCTAGCCAGTCATTTCGCGTGCAATTGTGTTTCCTTCCCGCCCGTCAGGGCAAGAAGGTATTAAAAAACTTAGTCCAGGTGTTGCGTACTCTCTTTGCCGGTATGGTAGCCGATTCTCACCTCGAGATGGTCACAGAGACCGTCTTTATGGAGATCCTCCGCACTGGTGTTGCTAGAATGGAAGTCTTTCATGAGTAGCCGTCTTTTTTTAAAGAAGCAGTGGATGTGGCATTGAATGCTGAAACTCAACTTTCAGTAAGCATGACTCGGCTGGAATGCACACTTTTGCAGCTTGTCGAGCAAATCTGGTCCTTTAAGTCTCGGCATACCTGAGACCCAAAGGACTCCAAACTGCAAATCAGCGCTCGATCACACAGCGGTATTTTGTCTGTGAAGACACTCGTCGCCTTCGAACTGGTTACCCCTGCGAAATGCTTGTCAGGGTTCATCGAGCCGACGTTTCTTCTCTCACCAGTCATCTGGTTTGTCGCGGGATAACGACTTCGCTTAATAAGCGCGGGATGCCCGGCTGAAAAAATCTGACTTATGATGAGCCTCAAGAAGGTTGACGTCAGCTCGGCCAAGCCCCGAAAGTCTCCGTGCTATTAAAGTTGGAACGTATATGCAAGCCGGGCTTGTTGGTCGTAAAGGCGACCGTGAAGGGACTTGAGAAGCCATGGAGATCCTGATCGACTCCGGGGCGTCGAAAAATTATGCTCGACGCTCCACACTGGATGGGAGTCAGTTGTATGCTGAGACACTGATGGCGCGGTTGAGTGACATCGTCACGATTCGTTTAGCGACGTGGACATGTGGACCTCAGTGTCAACTTCTTGAATTTGAGATTGTGGAGCTCTGCTTAGTCTTAGACTTGGATTCAAGGTAAGACCTTAACCTTGAAATGGCATGATTGGAACACCATGAACAATGGGTCGACTGGAGGTCGAGGACCTTGAGCGCTACGCACATGTCTCCTGGTTAATCTTTGGTGAGTCAAGAATTCGCCTCTACTAGGAGGCAAAAACGCTATTGGCGCGGGCATTGGACCGAGACGGTCAACGTGCTGGAGGTCAGAGTATCCGAGTTGGTGAACACCGAAGGTGTATCGGACAGGAGGCCCGAGCATGGCTCGCGGGCTGAACGTAGAGTGATACGTTACCCACCGAGTGCTGCTCAAGTATTAAAGCAAACGCTCCATGTCATGCGTGGCATGGCCGGACAAGATTCAAGGCAATTTGGGCAACGCCCTTCAGATGCACGTGGAGTGGCACGTAATCACTGGATAAAGATTGCGGAGCTAGCAGCTCCTCGTCGGATGTTGTTAATAACATCAAGGCTCCGATAGCGCAGGGAGTGGGGACACTTAATGACGCTAAGTTCGTGTTACTATAGGTCTCATCGAGACGTAAAATCCTTTTAGAGTGAAGACGCCGATGACGTATGATATCTGCACGACGAAGGGCTTCGACCCTTACCAAGAGTATGTCTACTGTTTATGATAACGCACAGCTATACACCCTCGGCAACGATATGACGGGAGAGGAAGACGGCAACGTCACCCTCGAGGGTATTTCCGCGGTTGATATTCTTTTTGAGCTGTGCGAGATGCCCGTCGAAGAGCTCGGCGGTGCCTTGAAGGCAGCCAATTTTGCCGAGGTGGTCATTATACGGTCGCTTTTAGACAAACTTGCACTGAAGGACTTCAAGTGGGTACTGAACGCACGAAGTGGATCGTCGATACTAAAGGATCCCTCGAATCCGTACTACCCTTTGGTGAAGGGATCTGAAGAGGTCGTCTCCAAGGACCCGTCGTAGGTTCTACACCCGGACCGAGGTGTGCGTCATGAGATCGACCTAGTCTCGGGAACCAAATACTGCGTAATACGCCAATAGCCCCGGCTCAAGAAGCTGGGTGACTTCTTTGACACTGTTTTCCGTGAGAAGCACGACGCATGAATGGTTCGTGAGAAGCAAGTCTCCCCATTCGCCACCCGCATTTGTGTCCGGAGGTTGAACGCCAAGTTGCGTATCGTTTACGCATACAATACGATAAACGCTACCATCATTCCGGCACAGACGCCGATTCCTAAGAAGGATGTACTAAAGAGCAAAATGGGTGAATGTACAAAGTACAGCGCTCTCGACTTGGTCGATGGGTATTACCTAATGCTCATGAGAGCGAGTGATATTCTGGTGGCAGCGGTGAGTGCTCCGAGCGGCATGCCTTGGGAGTGTCTGGTGATGCCTCAAGGGCTGTCAAATGCACCAGCAGCATTTGATTGTCTTGTGACGCAGTTGATCAGGCCTACCGGGCGAATGCACAGACATACTTCGACGACATCTTCGTTCACAGTCGTGCAGAACATGGCAGGACAAATAAAGAGAATCTTATCATACATTTAAGAGCGTTGCTCGAGTGCATGTACACTGATAGACTGTATGTTAAAGCAGACGAGTGCATCTTCGGCGTCGATTCAATTTCTGTTTTAGGGAGATAATCGGGAAGCGTGGCTTTCGAGCGGATCCCGCTGTGGCCAAGGCCATCGTGGACTGGCCGGTTCCAAAGAACCAAAAAGACTTGCGCATGTGGCCTCGCCTCGCCAAATAATTGCACAAGTATAGCAAAAATTATGCGGCAATGGCACGGCCATTGTCGGGTCTCCGTAAGGAGGCTGCGGAATTGTGGTGGGACACCGAGCATCGGGTGGCTTTTGACGGGGTCAAAGACAGCCTTCTTCTCGCACCAATACAGGCGTTGATACACCCTGATCTTCCTTTCAGTGTGGCACTTCGGACGTTGCCATTGGCTGTGCACTGCTGCAACAGACGCCGAGGGGCGAGATCGGGTGATCGCATTCAAAACTCTTCAGCTTAGCATCTACCCAGTCCACGCAAGGAATTATCTGCGATGAAGTATACACTTGTCAAGTGAAGGGTTATCCTGCTTGGCTCAAAGCTGTTCGTTATCTATACAGATCATGAGTTGCTATGCACTTCGACTTAGAGGCCTGACCCGTCGCAAAGAAGGGCTAAGTGACTCTGATTTTCTGCAGAATACAACTTCGAGCTAAATTGTAAGCCAGGAACTTAAAATGCTTCGGCTGATGCGTTGTCACGCAGATCAGAAGATGAGCTTGCTCATGTCATGACAGTGACGTCGTCCGTGACGGATATGATTTCGCCGCGTACGCGTAATGATATGTGCGTAGCGCTGCTACAGGCGCTTGTGAGCAAAATGTTTGGATAACTTGGATAAGAAGTTGCAACCGAGACTGCGTGTGCGATTGCACCGAACTCATTGAAAAATGGAATAACTCTTTTACCAGCATTGACTTGAAGGACACGCCTTATTTGTGGTTCCTCACGATTAAAATTTGAAGCACCGTATCAATTACTGAGGTCACGACACCCCACTCAGTGTTTGACTCGGTCGTGAGAAGACGAATAACTCTATGAGTTGTCACTTCTGGTGGCCCCAGCTGTACAAATGGACTAGCGCTTGTGTGAGACGTGTTGCAGGGTGAAAACCTCTCCAAATGCGGCGGCACCGCTGGCCAGTTTGTCTGTACCCTCCAGGTGCTAGCAGTTCATGAATTTGGACTTAGTGTTTGGCGTGCTGGAACTCGGCGGTCGCCGTCGACCGTTAAAGAAAAATGGTTCATCTTGCGGCGGTGCTGGACACGTCGGTATAGCGACGTTGTTTGTTGATCGTGTTTTTTGATATATGGACTCTTGGAGTCAAATGTCTATGACAGAAGCCCACGCTGCAATGAAAACTTTTCTTCAGGGTGTTGAGCACCAATCTGGATATGTCAACGGCGGACCATCCGCAGACCAATGGTCAAACTTAGCGCGTGAATCGCGTCGTTAAAGACGTTATTCGCAGCGTCTGAGCTGAGTCGCCGCGGAGTGGAGCGCATGTTGCCACTTTTAGAGTTCGCTCTGAACAATGCAGTGTATTGATCTACCGTCTACATGCCACTTTACATGAGCGGGCTCATCCATCCTCGCGTCCTGCTGACGTCACCATCCCCTAGTGGGGCTGGTGGGGGAGAAATAGCCGAGAGGCTAGCTGATACTAGCCCTCTCACTGTCCGTGAAGAAGTCGATATTTTCCTGTCTACCAGACGAAGTGTTTTACAGCACGTTCGCGTTGCAACCGCTGAAAGCCAAGACATACAGAAGGAATATGCAGAGTGAAGAGGTAGAGGAAATGTTAAAGCTTTGAAGTTGGAGAACTGGTTTTATCGAATGCTAAAAACCTTCCTATATCTGCTGTCTTTACGACAGGGTTCCGTCCACGGTTTATTGGACCTTTTCAGGTCGTAGCCAAGCGAGGCCTTGCGTATACGCAAAACCTTTTGAAACGGTTGCGCTCCCACCTGGCGTCTTATGTGGGCATGCTCAAACCGTACCGGGATCCGGTGCTACTGAACGCGGAAACGTCAGCGCCAAGGAATGCCCACAGACTCTTTTCGACGAGAATGGTGGTGTCCACTATTTCGTAGATCGTCTTGTGGGTCGACGTAGTCGCCAGGGTCAGATATAATATCTTTGAAGTGGCGGGGATACCTCGATGTCGAGGTCTCGTGGGCCACTTCGGCAAGACTGCTCAGACGTCGTAAACTCTCAAAATCAGAAGGATCATGACGATTCGCGTCTTCGTACGCCCCACGCTTCTCGGCAATAGCCAGGGAAGTCGAAGGACCAAGAGCTGAGTTCAAGGTATAGCCCTAAGCTGCTGCGGTCGCAAACTCGCCCGTGTGAAAGACCACAGAGCTCGCGAGAATGTGAGTGATCAACCCATAACGCAGAGCGACAATCCGAAGGAAATCAGCGACGCGCCTTGAGTTTGACTAACTCAACCCGAAGATGGTGTTCCACACTCGTGTCCACTTCCCTGTTGCTCAACTGTAAGTTGTGCAGCAAGGTAAGATTATGGTGCCGCTTCACCAAATGCTCAAAGAGCTCTATGTCATCTGCAGCGGTTTCGTCACGGGCGAGAACCACAGGAATCGTCCGCATCGCGGGTACAGCGCACGAAGACAAGTGGGTACGTATTACTTGGATTTCTTGCGGAATCAACAAGCAAGCTCGGAGGTCTTTTTGTTCGTCAAGCTCAGTTTGTGCAGTGGCCAGGGGCCCAATCACGTACACGCTCAATGATCGAGTGATCTCGTCCTTCACTTCTGTAGCGGAGTCTGCCGAGTGGGAGCCGTAATCCACACGAGGGTCTGAGACCGAAAGCTCACGAGAGCCGCCCTGCGGCAGCTACTAGCTGCAGCTCCTGTTTTTCGCCGAGGCGATTGGTAATAATACCACTTCCCCCGGAAGTCGAGAGTTCGAGTAACGGATACGATGTCCGCAAGGATCGAGCAGGGCTCACGTCGCGCCGCTGGCGCACCTCGTCTTCATTTTCTACCCATACTGGATAAGAAGCATTTGACTCGGTGTCGACATCCCCTCACTCCTCGACGAGGAAATCTGTCGCCCGGGGTGGGCACGGTTTGTTGCGCTCGGTTGCCGAGGGCTTGGAATGTGCTTTCCGTGATGCCGCGGACGCACTATCCGGAGTTGCGCCGCGTGAGACTAAGATAGGATCTACCCGCGGGCGTTCATGGAACCAGCGAGGCTGGGAGTCTTCCGTGCCCTCGACATAGGGTCCATTAAGCAGAGAATCCATGACAAAGGTCCTCCAAGAGTTGATAAAACCTTAATCAAAGCAAATAAACTCTTCGGTTTGAATTCAAAACTGATTTTTCATTATTTTTATCTGCGGGTCAACCGCCTAATTTTAAATTTATGAATTTTTCTAAATATATATAGTAAAATTTAAATACATGCACAACTACTGGCTGCCTAGCCACAAACCGTATTCTTGTTTGGGTTCAGTCACATCATGCCCATCTGGAGTGACACACACATACCTGTTATCAGGGTACGTGTAACTCCGTTACACCCTCACCATTAATCTACTATATCGCTTTAAGTAGAAAAGAAACGATTGAAATGACGCAGGTATAGCTTAAGAAAAATTCCGAAGGGTCAAGACAGCTTGAAATTGTCGCTCCCGAATGAGATGCCAAAAATGATGAAACGCAAAGTTTTTGTCTTGAGCTTTGGAGGCCGCCGCCTTGGCCGCACTCAGCGCTATATAATTTTAATTCTAAGAAAATTGCTGAGTATCCGGGTCTAGTCTGTATAGCCAGTACTACATTTGCGCGAATAACTGGCATGGATAGGCCTAGCCGACTTGCCATTAACGCAACCATTGCGTAATCTGTCTGCCTAGTTTGTCTTGGAATTTGGATGGTGAAAGAGTAACTTATGTATTAGAACCAAGGCATTCTCCCTGCACCAGGATCCTAGAAATTGCACCTGGACCGAGTCCCCGACCCGAGACCAAGAAGCCCCCCCACGACCCTAAGGCCACTTCAACAGCCAACGGCCATCCGGATCCGTGTTACAACGCGCCTTCCTCGAAGCCCTCAGCTTCGATTGTCATGCGGCTAGTTCATCATCCCCATCATACCATACAGCTTGTCTAGTCGAACCTTATCGAGTGGCTTGGTGAACGCATCGGCCGGGTTGTCTTCTCTTTTTGCCTTCACAACCTTGATCAGACCACGCTGCACCTGGTCTCGCACAAAGTGCCAACGCAGCTCGATGTGGCGCGTGCGCCGCAAATAATTCGGGCTGGTAGCCATCACGTGTGCCGCACTATTGTCGGAACTAATGACTGGTCGCACGTGCATAGACGGGAATATCTCGGACAGGATATTAAAATGCGCTTTTGCTTCCATAGCAGCTTCACATGCAACCACATACTCAGCCTCAGCCGTGGATTGAGCCACAATCGACTGACGCCTGGATATCCATGTCGCCGCTCCACTCGACAGCATAAAGACGAACCCGCTCGTGCTCTTCCTGGTCTCGGGGTCACTTCCCCAATCA
>NW_020189586.1:590573-604197 GCF_900000015.1 Plasmopara halstedii
AGGCTTTGCGCTTTGAGGAAGCGTAAGTTTGGTCACCGACCTCTCGTTCTATACTCAGAACAAGTACGAGTTAGGCGGATCGCAATCCGCTTACTCAAAGAGTAATTATAGCCTTAATCCAAGGCAAATTAGCTCTTCCGTTTAAATTTGGAAACTGGCTTTATTTTTTTTAACTGCGGCAAAGCCACCTAATTTTAAATGCATAGATTTTCCTAAATTTGTATAGAAAAATCAAAATACATGTATAACTACTGGGTATCCAGCCACATACTGTATTTTTGTTTGGGTGCAGTCACACCATGCCCCTTTGGTGTGACACACACCCCTGTTACCAGGGTATGTGAGACCCCGTTACAACGACGGTGACGTCGTCAGTGACGGATTTGCTTCGCGTCGCATACGCGGGTAATGAAGTGTCCTTCAGGCCCACGGGAGCAAGAAATTAGAGAACTCGGACAAAACGTGGTCGTCGCGACTGCGCGCGCGGTTGCACCGATATTCACTGAATGACGGGTTGCTGTATTATAGCACCGTCTCGACGAATACGCCACAAATTGTGGTTTCTTGCGATGAGATATCGAAATACCGTATGCCCACGACACCACACTTAGTGGTCATCTCGGTCGTGAAAAGACGCACAGCTTTGTGAGTTGACAGTTCTGGTGGCCAAGCTGTACAAATGAACGAGCAGATATGTGCGCATGTGTGAGACGTGTCAAAGGGTATAAACCCTATCCGACTACGGTGGCGCCGCTAACTAGTTTCCCGGTACCCTACAAGTATTGGCAGTTCGTGAGTACGGACTTTGTGCTTACCCTGCCGAAGGTTAACACGGGTGTGGTGGGTTTTGTGGACTGTTTGAGCTTGATGAATTATCTTGCGGCGGTACCGGAGAAAATCGTCGGTACAACGTCGCTGTTTGTGGGTCGTGTCTTTTGACAACATGGACTTCCGGAGTCAATCATCTTTGACAGAGGACCACGATTAGCTGGGAAGTTTCGGTCGACAATCTTTAGGTTGCTGGACACCAAGTTGACCATGTCTAGAGCGGGCCACCCGAAGACCGATTGTCAAACTGAGCGCGTTGATCGCGTCGGTGAAGACGTTCTGCGTTGAGACGCCGAGGCACTGGAGCGCCATGCTTTCACTTGTAGAGCTCGCTTTGAACAATGCGGTTCATGCGTCTACCGGCTACACGCCGTTCTGTACGAACAGGCTCGTTCATCCTTGCGTCCAGCTAACACCGCCATCTCATGGCTCAGGGCTTGGTGGGAAGAAGATAGCCGAGCGGCTAGCTAATGTCAGCCCCCACACTGTCCGTAAGGAAGTTGATGACTTCCTGGCTACCAGACTGAGTATCTTCGACAAGTTCGCGATGCGATGGCTGCAAGCCAAAACATGCAGACGTAAGAAGCAAAAGAAATGTTGAAACCTTTGAGGTCGGACACCTGGTTTTATCAGATGCTAAAAAAGCTTGCTACACATGAAGTCTCTGCTGTTTTGAAGACAAAGGACAATCCATGGTTTTTCGGAATTTTAAAGGTCGAGGACATGCGTATGCGCTAAACTTTCCGGGAAGGATGCGCACCCACCCGGCATATTATGTAAGGTTGCGTAAGCCGTACCGGGATACGCTGCAAATGTACGCGGAAGCGTTGGCGCCGGCGTGGCCCCCAAAGACGATCGGCCTCTCAGAAGCTATACCATGAACTGGATTTGAGCACGGAGTGCAACGATCTCCGTTTCCAACGGAGCCTGGCGCTCCACCGTCACACGAATTGATGTATTTGTCTGCTTGACGACAAGGAGTCGCTCCGTCAAAGTACGATAACACTCAACGAAAGGCAGTCGGTGCACAAAGTGCTCCAGGCTTACGAGGTCTTTCGCACAGCGATAGACGACCTCGGAGAGATGCTCGGCAGAGTACCGATTACGACGGAATTTGTCCTTCATCGCGAGTCACTGAACGGCGATCGACCAGGCCGCCATCACACGCCGCCGACTCTTCTAGATAAGAATGATGGCGTCCACTACCACATGGAACGCCTTGTGGGTCGACGTCGTCGACAGGGTCGAGCCAAATATCCTGAGAAGTGACGAAGAAGCCCGGACTCCTAGAACTCATGGGATCTTGAGGTGCCACTTCAGCAAGACTGCCTAAATGTCGTGGACGCTCATGGTCACAGGAATCATGACGCTTCGCGGCGGCGTGCGCCCCGCGCCTCTCGACAGGCTCCCAGGAAAATCGGAGAACCATGATGTGAGCTCAAGCTATAGCCCTGAGCTGCCGTGGCTGTAGACTTAACCATGTGAGAAACCACAGAGCTTCGGGGAGCGTGATGGATGATTACATGTGTCGCAGGGCGAAAATACGCAGAATGATGGCGTTGCGTCCTAGGTTTGATAAAATCAAATCAAAGATGGCGATCTACGCGCCCGTTCAATTACTTGTAGTTTCGCTGTACGGTAATCAGCGAGAAAAGTTTCTGGTGCCGCTGCACCCATCGCTCAACAAGCTCCTCATCATCTGCAGCGGTTTCGCCAAGGGCGAGCTCCACAGAAATCGTCCACATTGCGAATACAGGAGCGTCTAATTTTTGAGCTCGTAGGTCGAGCGCGGCACTATTCAATGGTTTTTATTGGGATACCAAAAAGCAAATTCAGAGAGCCTTCCGCTGGTCAAGCTTAGCTTATGTAGTGGCCGGGGCTTCGACTACATAGACGCTTAACGATCGAGTTATCGTGTCTTTCGCTTCAGTAGCAAGATCCCTCGAGCGGAAGCCGTATTCAACACGAGGGTCTAGGACCAAATATCGATTTTGGCGCATGAGAGCTGCCCTGTGGGCAGCCTTCAACTGCTGCTTCTGCCTCTCGAAAGGGCGATTGGTATTAATACCACTTCCCCCAGAAGTCGAGAGGTAGGGGAACGGGCACAGTGTTCACAAGGTTCGAGCTGGGCTCACGTCGCGCCATTGGCACAACTCATTCCCCTCGCCTTTCAATCCTGGAAAAGGAGTATCCAACGTATAGTCACGAGGAAATTTGTCGCCCGGGCGGGCGCTGTGTGTGGCGCTCGGTTGCCGAGGTCTTGAGATTTGCTTTCTGCGAAGTCGCGGACGTAGTGTTCGGAGATGCACCCCATTTAGAAGAAGAAGATGATGATGATGAAGAAGAAAAAATGCTATGTCATCGGGCGCCCACGGAACCATCTAGGCTGGGCCCTTTCGTGTCATAGACACAGGGCTAAATGAGCGGAGAATGTTCAAAGATGTCTTAGAGACGTCATGATGTCTCAGACGCGCGAGGCGGGTTACACAAGATGGTGTGACCGTACGTAGGTGGGGATTACACAAGTTGATGTAATCACAAAATGGTGTGGCTACACCGTAACAAGAAGCCGCTACATTACTACTGGCAGTCCTGCCAGTAACAAGTTTGAACTATATTAATTAGGTAGTACTATAAAACCTAAGGGTTTTGATATTGGCGGCTCTGCCGCAAATAAAACAATTAAATACAATGTCAATATTGAACGGAAGAGCGTCTTTACCTTAGTAAATATAAGATTTTAAGAACTGTTGGAGGTAGCGGATTGCGATCCGCTACACTCGTACTGGTTCTTGAAAAGAGCGAGAGGTCGGCGGCCTGAGCTTAGTTTTCTTTTAGCAAAAGGCTACGGCAGCCCCGCTGCACTTTGCATAAGCAACCAGCTCGTATATTCGGCTGTAGGTCAAGATTGTGCATATAAAAGTGAATTGCATTCTTGATACATGCTCTTGGAACTGCGATTAGGGACATCCAACTATTTTTCTTACGGTCATGTGTTCGTAAATCGTCCAGCCCTCGTATTTTTATAATTTTGTATGATATTGTTTGCTATGGGTACTTTGGATTTTGTATAGAATTTGCTCTTACAAAATGGGCCCTTCTATCGTAAGCAGAGTGTATGTACATCGGATAGGATAATAATTAATGCTTTAATGTTTCTGCCTACCTTATATGCTTATATGAGCTTATCTATTTCCTAAGAAATTCTCTAGAATTTTTTATAATATTGCGATATTATCACGGGTTTTGTGAGTACGATGGATACGTTCTGTACTTCAGTGCATGCATGCATTACACTTCTATGTATTTGTTCGAAGTAGACGTCACTCTTTGATGTATTTCTGCAATACTAGATTTGTATTAATGAGGTCGATGGTCAGATGGGCTGTTGACCTCACGCCAAACGATAGTGAAAATCTAAATACGGATTTAATAAAATCGTATATATATACGTATTTAGATTTTATTAGGATACATGTCACTCCTTAGAATAGAAAGAAACCAAAAATTTCAGGTGCTAGAGAAGCTCTCTGTTCCTTCCTCTTGTCTCAGGATAGGAAAGTATGTAAAGAAATGGACTCGGCGCCAAATACCAAATATTGCGTCACTTGGCAATGGCATATACAAAGAAAAAGGTGTGACGTCATCGACGCTTTTTATGCAATGTATGCAAAGCATAAACCAGGTATGCTGCGAGGAGAAAATTTTCTTGCTTGGCGCCGAGTTTCCGAGTCCGAGAGGCAACGGCAAGTGACAAATTTTGCATGCTTGGATTTATGTCAATACAAAACGATTTCGTTGCAAACATTGATTATATCGAAAGAATGTTTTGTTCTGCTTCATTTTGTCCAGTTTTGTCGAGCGGACTGATAATTATCCTCAACTTCACATGAGACACAGCGATAAGCCTCTTCCTGCGGTAAGACCTCCGGGCGGAGCTGTCTGGTCGTGTCACATGGGCTGTTCGAAAAAACTGCGATGTCAATCGCACGGTGACACTGTTTTCAAATTCACATCGTGCCTGTGCACAATCCTATATCGAGAATATATTTGTCCATACTCGCGCAGGCCTACATAAGACACTAGAGAGCAGTGTATCGAGTGCATACGTTTGTTTTTCTACCCACCAGTATACTCAATCGTGAAATCGTTGTCAGCGATTTTTCTTGTCTGAGCAACTATACCGGGACGTATGGCGTGCAGTCGGCCACACAAAAGAAATACTATCGTTTATTGGCAAGTGCTTCTGTGACAAAGCGCTTTATCAAGCGATCATTTGCTTGCACAAATGAGATATAAACTATGTCGACATGGCACGGCTAACCTTCAAATAGCTGTAAAATAGTGGCGGGTGCGACAGAAGGGGCGGTATTCAAGGCTGAAAAGGGCATAGTATACCCTAATTCTGGCTATTCCAAATTCAAATCGTTATTTGATATCGTCTGTAACGTTTCAGGCGTTGTCGTGGGCTGTGCATTACGGCGGGTAGATGACAATGGGCATGCACACATCACCATGTTTCAGTTTCGCTAGCTTAAATAGGGTTGCCTAGCTCGGATTGGACATAATATGCAATAAATTATGTGCTTAAAATGTTCAGATTGTACCTGCTTGACTCTCAGACACTTGTAATATGTACAGATCACGCTTCACTGTGCACAGCGACGTTGTCATTGTATCTTTCAAAGAGAAAAGCACGATTATTAAAAGAGTATACTGGTATAAAAACGGGTAAGTTTCAATGTGATAGTGGATGCTCTTCTACCACTCCGATTATGCGCTGTTGCAGGTCTCAATGATTGAGCTGATGAGGCGAATGTCACAAAACAAGCGTTAGATGCAAAAAGAGCTGTGTTGCTGAAACACTGGGAGGCAGAGATGTTGAGAAATTAGATGCTGCTTTATCGAAGCGTCTGTCTAAACGCTTGCATGATATCCTTGCCGAAAGCTTGCTATAATACACACTGACCCATCTGATTCTTAACGTGTGGTGAGAGGTCATGATGAGGATTTCAAAAACAATATACTGCACAAGGCACATGATTACTCCACTAGAGGTCGCCTCAGCAGAGAAAAGGATTATAGTTATGTTCTCGTAGCCAGCATGTCTCAATGGGTCAAACGTTATGTGCACATGTGCAATACAGGTCAGCGAGATTACCCTTTGCCGCATACGATTATACTTTTGGCAAATCTGCCACTCGCGGCAGATTGTTGGTAGTCCACTAGCATAGACATTGTTCCTGGCCATTTAAAAGTTCGTCTAGTAATACCGACATTGTGTTCTTTGTGGTCCATCTGGCTAACATGCTTCATTTCACTACTATCAGCGATGCCGCCCTTCAATTTTCGCCGACATCACTTGCCGGTGATAAATGAGACGAAGAAAAATCACGCTTTCAGATAGGTTTTGTCGAACGTTGTACAAGGTGCTAGATATCAGATCAGACACGACAACAAGGGATCATTATTGAAAAAGTGGTGAGACGAAACGCTGTATTTGCGTCATAGATAATGTTTTCAAATCACTAGCACGTAGATCTCGTACTACCAGAGCAAGTTGCTCATATTCATTGAGGCTGCAAAGTATATGGCAGTTTATTCCTTCACAGGCTTTACTCCACTATTTGAAAATGGCTTCGTTACCCCCGGTTCTTTTTGACACCACCAACGTTTAGGAGAAAAATTGTTGATTTTCATTCAAATTGCTCGGACTATACTTCGTATCAAAGTCATAATTTTATCTCAATGATTATGTGTGTCACGCGCCGACGCACGGTATGTTTATAAGCCGCATATTGATGTCAGAGGCAGACGAAACACACAACTATTTGCATTAAGATATAAAATATTTATTAATTGCTACTAATTTTTAGCACAAGCAGCTCCTGGAGTCTATAAGACTAAGCTGTTTTTTAGCTACATCATCTCGCTCGGTCGTAGTAAAAACAGGATAAAGTCTAACTTTCAAAAACTCAGACAGGTTGTGTTCACAAACTGTGTTTTACGTGGGCTTGTAAAAGCATATCACGATCTTGGTTTACGGATGTGAAATGCTCTTCTGAAATGTGAACAATATCGCAGATATCTTCTGTATTGAAGCTACGTGCTGCTTTCGAGAAGTGATGAGGCTAGGAGCAGCTATGGGCGCCTCAGCTACGCATTGTGGTCGGGTAGTTCTAAGCAAACGGCTGAAAAACGGTGCATCCTAAGCTTGGACCGAACAAAATTCTTGGGTGATCAGCGTGCCTTCCCAAATTAGAGATGTCAGTCACAAGGTGGGGGTAATTCTCAGCGAGCGCTGCTCGCAGAACATGAGATGGTCTACTTTCAAGTAAAAACACTAGCAAGTACATAGACCATATTATCACCTGCATCTAGTCAAGCGGATGGACACGCTCACTCCGAGTAGTCTGAATAATTCTGGCAAACGTCCGCTGATAATCTCGTGGACCTTGGTCGAATTCCCACTGGAGGAGTGGCTGGAACGCCCGTCGTAGTGCTTTCCAGGACCGAGTTTGTTTGCAAGATTCAATCTTGTTGCTGGCTGTTATAGTTGTTTCATGAGGATGGGATAGACTGTGAGCAGCAGAACTTGGAGTTGATGATTTTCTATCTTATCGTTCACGTTATGCTTCGATCATTGCAAAGTCAAGTGTTATCAATCGCGCCAACAAAGACCCATCTGACCTGTAAAGCTGTTAAACGGGTAGAGCGACGCGCCTTATCCACTTATTGCTCAAGAACATTTTAGACCAGGTCCATCCCCTAGGAGAAGATGAAATAATACTACCACTATTGTCTCAAGCACAGGTGTTAACCCTGCAAGTGGTCGCATATTGTAAGAGGCTATCCGAGACATCCCCAACCGCACGCTTGCGATTTAGAGGAAGACTTCCTTCTCAACGATGCAGTAAAACTTTTCGTTTATTACAATTACATGATTAATACCACTAAAGCTCCTAGTAGTTATACGTACAAAGCCTACACAGGCCAAATAAAACCTTTGAAACTGGAAAAACTAAGGTCGGACCCAGGGAAACATTGACAAACTTGCATTCGAGATGACACCTGCGTGAATAGCAATTTAAAATGGCTAAGACACGTTGATATCATCACTAGTGTAGATTCCTAAGAAATAGTCATTATTTTAAAATTAATTAGTCTAAAGAGATTTGTATTATTATTCAATGATGTAACACGTGCCTGCGGGATCAGACCCCTTTGTTATTTGGCATTTAGTTGCTCGTCGAAGGTAATGTGTACCACATAGCTGCATCTTTATGTGATAACGAGGTATGTCTCATTAAATTTTTGGTTTAAAAATACTCGTAAATCGACTTCACGCCCTCTTTTCGCTGTCCGCTTGACTGAAGGACCCGCACACTTGGGCGCGTAAGGGCTCCGCGCCAAAATAGAAAGCACTGTGAATAGCTTATTACCATAACCTCTGCGCGATCGAGCTTGCGAAGCAATTTTGACTCAGGTACTGTGAAAGGCAAAAATTAGTTTTCTGGATCATATCCAGCTGTTTAGCGACAAGCTTGACGTCGTCGTGAGTCTTACAGCGGGTTGTTGAAACATCTTCCGGTATCGGGCACAGATTGCGTAGCTCGGGTAGAGTGGGGTCGGAGCGGAGAGAAATCCTTAACGTCTGTGAGCGTATTGATGAATCGTCAGGTTCCATGAGAGTAGGCGTGTGAGGATTAAAGGGTCTCCGCAATCAATGTCATCGAATACGACCTCATATTGTTTTTCAAAATTAACGCAGCTTTAGAGACCAAATCGCGGGTACGTACATAATCCTACTTCGGCAATATCTTCGTGTGTAGTTGTCCAAACATAGATATAAACTAAGCATTCTTAGGCAGTGATCAAATGTATGACTTGGGATAAGCTGTCGCCAATATCTACAAAACTGTCTTTTATGTCGCCGTGATCACAATTATGGGTTACCTCGTCGAAAAGTATGGTCTGCGGGAAGATCAAGTGGCTTCTTTGTGAGAGCAGCCTTTCACATAGGCTAACCATTTTCACTAAGCACATGACGGTGGACATGAGTCCGGCGTATTGTCTTAATCTCGCCAAGCCTGTTCAAAATAAATTTACTTTATCTATTTGTTATCGAATATGATCTTGTCAGTTAAAATGCTCCTGCTTGACTTTTATCCATGTGAGATCTGTATTGATTATGCAGCGTTACGCACAGCGATGACGTCACAATAAATTGGCAAGGTCGTAATCCTTTTTTGCCGAGTGTACTTTCAACGCATTGTATATGCTGAGTCGTCCAATGTGGTGTTGTGTGCTATCACGACTCCCCACGTATTCGGCATCGCATGATACGACGGTGTCGTCGCTGAATGTTAGGAGATACATATAGCTTGCGAGTCAAATACATCATTGGTGTACTATTGAAAGTGTTGGGAATTACGAAGATTGTAAATACAGATGTCTCTCATGAAATTATTTTGTTGCAAGTTTGTATAGCTGATATTTATTTCAAGGCTTGCTGCATTCAGCACTAACCGTCAATGTACTGTGCTCCATCCTGATGAAGAACTCGCGGTTGCCTATGAAAAGAGAGAACATACTAATCAGGAGCGCTATGTACTGCTGGTCCATGGATAAGCGGGTAAGCATGAAACCATGTATGGAATTCGTACAGCAGGTCAAACCCGCACGAATATGTCAGCGCTATAGGCCATTCTGCCTGTTCCGGCTGAAGATTGGAATCCAAACGTGCGGACTTTTGGTCCTCCAAGAGTTCTTCGAGTCATACCACCGACGCGGTCTTTGTGGTTGGTCTTCGAAAAATAGCCTTTGTCGATGCTGTCAGCATAACTGTTATCTGTGAGAGTTCAGCAAAGTTGTCCTGCGGCAAAATTATCCATCAAAATGGCTAGCCGGTGGAGATTGTCTTAGATTCAGATCGGCCCTTTAAAGCGGCATTTTGACCACTTTGGTAAAAATATCCCAGGCAATAGGTTAATCACCAAATATGTTACAGACAGATGGACAGACAAAAAGTGTATAGTGTGCCATCGGAGGCACTTGCGTGGAAAAATCGCAGTGCTTCGACAAATCATGTTGTCGGAAAACGTCGTCGCAGAATAAGTTAGTTGAATTTCATTGGTTACGAAAACATTGATGGCAGCAAGATGGGCTATCGTACTCAGACCGTCCACAAAAACCACAAAGCCGGTATTATTAGACGAACAATACACGAATCATTGAGTATAGAAAAGCAGACATATCACTTGGAAATTTTAAAAGGCCGCACGTAAGGACAACTAAGAACCGGCAACTGACCGAAAGCACCGACGAGTGCGAGAGAATTAAGTCGGATTGTACACGTTCAAACTTACGAACAAAATTAGAATGGAGCAAGCATGTAATTAATTCGACACAACGCCTCATAATGTAGTGAAGATTGCTGCCAGCAACTTTCGTTTTTCAGACAAAAATTCTGGCGCAAATGCATTCACGACGAATGCACCTAATGCGATTATTGGAGAGATGTTATTTCAAAAATAGAAGAGCAAAGTAAATCCCATTGTGCACTATCCATCTGACCCGATAATGACACGTCATTTACGGAATTTGCAAAATTTGGCAAGGTTCAGTTAATTTAATGGGTTCCTATCGAGAGTCGACAACGGCTAATGCAAATGGAGTAATTTGAGTCGCAAAGGATATACAAATGTTTGGCTCCGTAGCACCTAGTTGTAGCATCCCTGTACCAAATTCGCCTTTCTCGGCACGGCAGTTGTTCTATACATAAATTCCTATTTTAAACGATTTAGGATGAACGCGTAAGGTCCCAGCGCGATCTGAACCTGCTCAAAGCTCTTTATAAAGATAGTGCGGAAAAGCGCCTCGGTAGCTGCATATGCTACATCTGTTGAAGCCACGCCTTGCGTGTCACCTCCTTCTTTCAATGAAAAGTACGAAGGTCAAGCCATCGGGCAGAGTCGGTCGATATACTTCCCTTGGAGATAATACCGAGTTTTGAAGGCGTAGGACGGCCCAGTGGAAAAGAAACGATTTTTTATGTCTCGCTGTGGTTAGTACCGCCGGAATTTAGCTTTACGGAAGCAATAGTAAAAATTAGTTGCCGCACATCTTGGGCAGGTTTGCGCATGGATGGGTCTAAATGTTGTTTCTAGTATATGAGACATTTTTTCAAGATATCCAATACTTTTCAGTTGCGCAAGATTTGCTGGTATCAAAGCCTTAATTATCGCATTAGAGAGCAAGCGGCCCAAGTGGGACACGGACTTCTTTTGCAGCTTCCATCAGCTGCGTACTATATCATGATATTCCACCGTGGTACTCCATCACTCTGCTTTAAAATTTGGCTTAAAGTCCGAATAAATAATTCACGTAGGCCCGTGCAGACCAAGACGTGAATACCTTTTGGATTACAAAGTGTATGGCTTAACCCGAGACTCAATAAACTCGCTTCAGTGCGAGCTTTGCGAGCTCAAACACACCAGGATTTCCAGAGATAGCTTGACAAACGCCAATATGGAAGTGACTTATGCGGTCGGCGCCAGGAAAGTCATATTTGACGAGACAAGCGAGGTGCACTTTGATAATCCACGTGACTTATCAACTTCTACGCTACATCTGATCCACTACCATGGGCTTCACAGCCTTGCCGCCCCACAGAAGCTTGAATATCCTCAACGTCCATAATCCCTTTTTGCGCGAGCTGAAAATACGCTCTTCTTGGCCAAGCAAAGGGCGGTAAACCTCCGATACGAGGCCGGCGATAAGGTCAGTTTGATTTTATCGTAGCTAGGTCTTGTCCAAAGAGATTAATCATCTCAGCGACAAACACACAAGAAAGTTTAACTCATCGCGACAATGGGTTTGGTAGATTCGATCCGACGAAAACAGTTCGACGTGCCGCAGCACACACCAGCCACTTTTTGGGCTGGTGTACAGCTCAGTTCGAGCGCGGAATGCTCACGCGCGACTCACTTTTCTAGCGTTTTCTGCCCCCAGTTTACAGCTTTTAAATATGACTGCTGACGGAAAATCAGCCGTAATAATGGCTGCTTACATGGTACTGAATTCTCTCAATAAGAGCCGAAAATTTTACGGCGCGAAACGCTTATCGGTTTTGCGGAAAAATAAGCAAATTCATAGAAAGGAGCCCACTAACTGCTTCAATTCGCATCCTGAGGCACAAAGACAACGACTAGGCCCTCTAGTCCGGTTTATGCAGAATTCAGTCGCGGTCATGTCCACAAACCATGCTGATACAGTACCGCCAATGACTCGGACTGGGACAAGACCAGACCTCTCTAGCCATTTGCGCACTGTGCCGTGAAGCATGGAAAGAGATGATAGAACATTTCGAGTTATAGCGATTCTATAGAAGTACGACAGAAATTCGCCATCCAACTAAATACTACTCACAAATTCATCGAGCCATAAGCTTTTAACATGAATGTGGACCTTGCCTATCTCATCATGCACGCTTGAGCTGGGATAAATTTTGCGCGGTGAGCTGCTTTGGAGTTTGGACATGAGAGAGCGTGTTGGTTACTCTAAGGGCTTATTGTGCGTCTGTCCAGAAGTCGATCGGACGCTAACGTACACACCCGAGATCGGATCTATCATGCTAACGATTTGAAAAGTGAACGTCAACTTTAGCAAAATGAGCGTTAGCTACACATTTTTGCTGTGACATCGATTCATTTTCAACGACACGCTTCCCGTCTGAGTGGCTCAAGAAATGGGGATACGACTTTCGTTGGACCACACAAATTGGGCTGTGTTTGCATTCTGTTTGGTAGGTTAAAAGCATAAGCCAATCGCTTCATGGCTACGACTGCAAAGGCTCAATGCAGTGAGGGTGCAATTTGTTTTCAAACTGCATCTCCTGCATACGTCTGTAGATTAATCAAACATAAGAACTTTATCTCTAGCAGCAAATGTATGTGTATCATCTGCCCCCGATCTTCATGTTGATTTTGCATATCCTGCCTGGGTTGTTCGCCATAGAAACATCCGCATATCACAGTCCCGTTGAGACAGATTTCTCAATTTTCTACATGGTAGCACAACCAATATCCACGAATTGATTAGTATCGACAACCTCTCCCTCACCATGCTCAAAGTCACTTAGTGGATCTGTCACAAGAAGTGGGGAACTGCTACGATATGTTCTGAAATATTTAGACGCAAGTGTGGCGCCTTTCACGTACGCTCAATGCGTGGGACGGTTACACTTCAGCAAACCATTTTTTGCGCAAGTGTTATGTAGAATATCATCCACCACATGATCAGCGTATTCAGCCGTGGATTTGTCTGGTAAAGGAATATCAAAAAGAGAGGCAACGTTTTGACAGTAAGGATGTCGCAATCAGCAGCAAGATAAGCACTTTTGCACAGCCGTTTTACAACGAGCACAACGCCGGTATTACTTGAAGCGTCCTTGATTATATCAAAAATGAAGTGTATCTTTTATGGCTGCCAACATTGCGCAAGCCAGCATAAGCAATAAAAGGATGCGTCAAGGATCTTTCTTTGACACCGTGAACAATCTTGCACATAAGCTCTTACCCATTTTGTGGATGTTGAGCTACCAGGAGGTATAACTTCCCGTACCGTGATGTCATCTACCAGGAAAAAAACAATATTACATATACAAATCCCCAAAATAAGATATCACCGCACATAGTATATCAAATGGATGGGTGCTGCAATTCAGCAAGCGATGAAAACACTTAGCTGTATAAATGCGATTGATATGCTTGGATAGCTTAATATATGAGTTTAG